>NC_142931.1:132731994-132746994 GCF_046866305.1 Octopus bimaculoides | reverse complement strand
ACCACCACCACCACCACCACTACCACCACTACTGGCCATCTAACTTCAACAGGTGATACTATGAGATTCCAGAACTCCATAGCGTTGTCAAGTAGCTAAAGTGAGTTGACGAATCACCTGTTCTGACAACTGGCAGTAATCTGCTAACTGCATTGGTTGACCCTCGACTGACCATTGGCTGAAGAGATTCTTTTTTGCAGACTTGAAAACAAGAATGGAGCAAAAATTGCTTTGGTCAGATGAGGGATTACAAGACTGAAACAACCTGCAAATGTGGAGAATCACTCCCTCTACTACCCAACCCCTGCAGCTCAAGAGACCTTTCTGAGTTCAATAAAATGCAAAGAACTGTGTAAAGAAATGGGAAACTCATATAACCATTGTGCTTCAAAGAACTGTAAAAAGAAGTGTCTTAGATAATCATTTTTTTTTCAACTCACTATGTTACATATGCAGATATACAGAAGCAGGCATAGTTGTGTGGTTTTGAGATCAGTCCTATTGCATATCATCTTGGACAAGTATCTTTTACTGACCAAAGCCTTGTAAGTGGATTTGTCAGACAAAAACTGTAAGAAGCCCATCAATTGTATGTGAGTATGTGTGTGTGTGTGTGTGTGTGTGTGTGTGTGTGTGTATATATATATATATATATATGTGTGTGTGTGTGTGTATTTTACAGAAAATAAAGGAATTCTCAAATGCAGGATGGCTGTGAAGATAGCTTAGAAAATTGGGTAAATACCCTTTAGAAGATGGAATTTGAGAAGTACAGGGTTCGATTCTTTGTAAAAGCTTTCTGGCGACTTTTTTCCCTCTTATACCTAAATCAGCCAGATCTGGTCTCTCACATCTACCCTACAATGTCATTTTAAAAATAAGCAGCCACATCAGCCAAATCTCCAAGCTACAAGGTAATGCATGATTAATATAAAACAATGTGAATAAGTATAAGTATTACATTTGACAGAGTAATCTGGATGCTAAAGGGTTAGGCTTTTCAATTCTTGGAGTTTTCCAGTTTATAATCGCAGTTGGTAATCATAAAAGTTGACAATATTTAATTAGTAAAATTCTTATCTTCTGTGTATTTGTCTACTACACTTACACATTGATCAGTCAGTTCACTTAATCATTATCTTTAGATACCCTACATTTATAAACATGCATTTCCTAGGGGTACGTAGATATAGAACAGCTGAAGATGATTAGAGATCAAAGCCATTGAAATGTAGTGTCACAGACAAATACACAAACAATTTTGATAAGGTCTGAAATCTAAGGTTTTACAGAAAATGCAGATAATTGAAAATTTTACTTATTTATCAATTATCAAAATAATTGTGGTGGAAAATAGAGCTCCTTTTAACCATTTCTCTTTATTTAGGCAGCTAATGTCCCCCAAAAAGTGAATGAATGTCAGAATATTTACCATTTTGAGCATGGCCGTTGATCGTTACCAACGTCGCCTCCCTGGCATGTGAAAAGACATTTGAGCGAGATCGTTGCCAGTGCTGATGGACTGGTTCCTGTGCAGGTGGAACGTAAAATACACCATTTTGAGCGTGGCTGTTGCCAGTACCGCCTGACTGGCCCTCGTGCCGGTGGCATGTAAAAGCACCCACTACACTCTCGGAGTGGTTGGCGTTAGGAAGGGCATCCAGCTGTAGAAACTCTGCTAAATCAGATTGGAAAGCGGACGTTAAACGACGATGATGATGATGATGTAATTTAAAAAAATATGATTCTGTTTGTATGATCCTATAAAAAAAAATCACCACTGCCTTTTTCGTTTTTCAGTTACTCAAAATTTTGAATGGCTTTTGGGTCATTCAAACAAACAATAGTTTAGGGTTCTCTAAATCCAACAGAGAAAACAACTGGTTTCTCAAAAATCATCCAGGTGGATGAATTTGCAGCACTATCAAACTCAGTCCATCAAAATTTGATAAAACAAAAATCACATAAATGTGGTTAGGAATAGCTCGCTTTGTAATCACATGGTTTTGGGTTCAGTCCCACTGCACAGCACCTTGAGCTAGTTTCTTCTACTATAGCCTTGGCTAACCAATGCCTTACAAAATTTGGCTGATGGAAACTGTGTGGAAGCTCATCACATATGTGTGTGTGTGTGTATGTACATGCATGTATGTGTGTGCACATGCATGTGTGTGTATGCACATGTGTGTGCGTGTTTGCCCCCCCCCCCCATCCCCCCACCACTACCAACACCACTACCACTTGACAAGTCGCATTGGTTTGTTTACATTCCTGTAACTTAGTGGTTTGGCAAAAAAACTGATAGAATAAGTAACAGACTTTGAAATATATGGTCAATTTGTTTGAATAAAACCCTACATAGCAAAGACCCTAGCATGGCTGCAGTCCAATGACTGAAACAAGTAAAAGATAAAAGAAAAGAAAATACAAAAAAAAAAAAACGAAGAAACAAATCCTACAACTTTTAGTTGTGTACTCCTTGAATATGCAATGGTAAATTAAAAATAATTTAAGTAGAACAGTGAAGTGCCTGGCAGCTTGCTGTTGTATTTAGATACGGCCCTTTAGATTCATCATCATCATCATCGTCATCATAAATATAATGTCCACTTTTGCATTCTTTCATGGGTTGGATGGAGTTTATTGAGACAGATATTTTATGGCCAGACATGTTTTCTCAGTTTTGGAAATGAATGACACTGCTTGTATGATGGTGACACTCGTTTACAACTATTACGCAATGTCTAGACAAGAAGACTCATACACATACTCTTATGCATGTATGTATGTATGTATATATATCATCATCATCATCATTCAACATCTGCCAAATTTATTTATATATACACACACACACACACACACACACACACACACACACACATATTTATATATGTGTATATGCATATATATATATATATATATATATATATATATATATATATATATATATATATATTACTTACATACACACACACACATATATATATATATTCATATATATATATATATATATATATATATATATATATATATTTTTTTTTTCCCTTATGTTTTATACTTTTTATATTTTTTGCAGTTGAGTATTAACAGTAATGTTCAACATTCTTTGTATAGGTAACTAACCTGTACTTTCATAGGATTTTGCTATTCTTTAGTGATGTTTGTAACCTTTATTTATGTAAATATATATATATATATATTGAGCAATACAGACACACACACGCACACACACACACACAACCTGATATACTCAAGGCTTTGGTTGACCTGGAGCTTATAGTAGAAAACACTTGCCCAATGAACCACTCAGTAGGACTGAAGAAATAACCATGTAGTTGGGAAGCAAGCTTTTCAACCACATAACCTCAAGCTCCCTGATAAGAAGATCCTGTTGACTTTGTACTCCTTTTTTTTTGTATGTGATGAAATCAATATTTGTAATATGTTGTGGTTTATCAACAAAAATGTAAGGGGTCAGTCTGAGTTTGTTGGTTTTTCTTCTCCGGCATTTCCTACTTTTGTCTCTACCTTGTAAGTTTTGATTGTAGCCGTGTTAAAGGCAGACAAAATAACCCAGTCAGAACATCAAATTTATTATTGTTTCTACTCTTCAACTACCATTAGGTAATGTGTGTGTGTAAGTGTACATTCCAGCATTCGTAATGTGTTCACATGCCAACACCGAGTTTGGCACTTATGAAGACGTTAATAATGTGGCAGCTATTGTATGCATGTTTTGTTTTATGTTCATCTGGATTGAACTGGAAGGAATAGGTTTTGGTATTAATATTGAGCCCTGGGTCATCTCAAAATGAGCAAACATTTGATCAATGGATTTTAAATCCTATCCTTTCAATTTTTTCATACTTATCTTTTCTTTCTTTTATGGCAAGTTGACTTAAGGAGGAAAATTTTGTGGGGGTTGTGATTTCAGGGAAATTTTTAAGGCATGATTTAAGGAAGATTTTTAAGGGTATGATTTGCAGGGAATTGTTAAGGGTATGATTTGAGAGAAACAAGGTGAGATTTGAGGGCAATTTTTAATGGTGTGATTTGAAGACAATTTTTAACGGAGTGATTCAGGGCAATGCTTTATGATGTCATTTGAGGGTCATTTTTAAGGCTGTGATTTGTGAGATATTTTAAGGGTGTGATTTGCAGAAAGTTTTCAAGGGTGTGGTTTGAGGGAAATTTTTTAGGATATGATTTGATGGTATGATTATATATATATATATAATCAATTAAAATAATCAATTTAAATAAACAATCAATTCAAAAAATTGAATAATAAAATTTTAAAAATTAACAGACAAGAGGATGTGCACAAGGAATGTATTATCTTGATGCTCAGTGAAGAAAGAGAGCTTGACGTTTCAAGCATAGCTCTTTGTTGGAAAGGAGAAAGGGAAAAGTCCTAAGAAGGAGAGGAAAAGTCCTAAGAAGGAGAGGAAATTGCCAACAGCATGTGTGTAGTTACATTGATGTATATATATATATATATGTATATATATATATATATCTTCTCTCCTTGTTTTTCTCCTTGTTTCTTTCTGTGTTCCTTTCTGTGGAAGAGCGTAGGCTCGAAACGTTAAAGACTTTTTCAATTCCCGAGCATTATACTAATACATCTGTTTGTTTTCTACACCACCTGTCTTCATCTGCTCTTTTTTTTTGTGAATTCTCCCTATATATATATATATATCACCAGGCTTCTTTCAGCGTCTGTCTCTACCAAATCCACTCCCAAGGCTTTGATTAGCATAAGGCTTATAGTAGAAGACACTTGCCCAAAGGTGCCATGCAGTCGATTGAACTGAAGTCCATGTGGTTGGGAAGCCTAACCATACAGCCACAAAAAAAAGAAACACAAATTAAAATGATGGATGTTTTTTAAGTATCTAAGTAGCGATCCCTTGAATAAATTACACATGTGTGTCAGTAGGTTGCAATACTGTGCAAAAAGAAAACAAAAACAGAAAGCAAACAAAAAAAGAAAGCAAACAAAAAAAAAACAAACAAAAAATTGTCTTTGTTGTTGTTTTTGTTGTTGCTGTTGTTGTTACCTGAGAAAAAGAAAGAAAAACTTCACTGATAATATTTTGAAACTGGGACACGTTTGTATATGTATGTGTATGTATGCATATATTTGCATCTATGTACCTATGTCATTATCAATAATCAGTCATTCTTTCTCTCTCTCTCTCTCTCTCTATGTGTGTGTGTGTGTCTCCCTTATAGACATATATATAGGGAGCCCCCCCCCCCCACGTATATGAGTATGTGGTATGTGAGTGTGTCTGCTTGTAGGTGACTGTGTTTGTACACATACCAGCGAAAACTAAGGTATGTAATTAAACACATAGTTACCTATAAACACGTGTACATAGCACACTACATACTGTGTGCACATTGAATATTTTAATACTTATTCTACGTAAGCTACAACGTATATACATCGTACATATCATCATCATCATCATCATCGTCGTCATTTAATGTCTGCTTTCTACTCTGACTTGCTTTGAACTATCATCATCAACATTATTTTCATCATCATTAATTTACCATCCACTTTTCTCTGCTTGCATGGGTTGGACAGATTTGATTGAATCCGATTTTGTACAGCTAGGTGCTTTTTCTGTCACCAACCCTTACCTGCTTCCAAGCCAGGTGACATTTCCCCATGGTCAGACTTAACCTTGTAGAATATCAGAAAGTCGATGGCAATCGTTTACAGTTATCATGTAATGCTAAGACAGCAAGAGAGAGAGAGAGAGAGAGAGAGACACACACACACACACACACACACACACACACACACACACACACACACACACACACACACACACACACACACACACACACACATACTCACACATATATACACATATATACATACATATATACATATATGTCAAAGCCAGAAGAGATCACATTTAAAAGAGAATAAGTAAGAATAAAGGTTGAAAACTGAACTGAGGAAAATTTACATTAGGAAAATTTCACTATCAAAGCAAAATATTTGATGAGTTATATACATATATATTAGAGTGGCCCTTAGCAATAGGTAATCTTTCGAAAGTTACAATTTTGCTGCTCCTATCCCCTAATCCTATTCCAATAAACAAAACAACAGGGGGTGTAAAACAAATTGTTTCTCAGTTTCATCTTTTGTGAGAATGTTCTTGTAATCCTGAATGAGTTTGACACATCTTTCTGCAACATCATCCTTCCATTGCAGTTCTATATTTTTGAGATGAGGAATTATGTACATTATTTACATTTGACGGATATTTGTCATCTTGTTTGTTGTTAACACAACATTTCGGCTGATATACCCTCCAGCCTTCATCTGGTGTCTTGAGGAAATTTCGAACCTGGGTTCTCATTCCTAAGGTATTCCCAAGACACCTGAAGAAGGCTGGAGGGTATATCAGCCGAAACATACACGCATGCACGCACACATACACGCATGCACATTCACACACAAATGGGATTCTTCCAGTTTCCATTGACCAAATGCAATCACACGGCTTTGGGCATCCCATGGCTTTGGCAGAAGTTACCTATCAAAGATGCTGAACAGTATGGATGGACATGAAACCATGTAGTTGTGAAGCAAACTTCTGAAACACAAATCAAGTGAGAAAAAAATTGACACTTTTCCTCACCTAATATTTGTAATATTTCTATTTGTCAAGACAAAACAGAGACTGAACCTTGCTCTAATCTACACAGCTATATGGAGATGTGACATGTGAAGATCGATAGTGTTATAATTAGTCAATTAGTGTTGTGCAACTCTTGTCATTTGTTGATGATCGGATTTTTTTTTGCTTCGGTTAAGAAGAACAACCTTTTCACCTCTTTTACTCTCATTAATCAATCGGTTAACCATTTAACCAATTAACTAATCAATTGTTTGATCATTCAGTCGATCAATCAATCAGCTTGATTTCACAATGTCTTTTTGTTATCATCTACAACTTCATAAGTGGCATGCCTTCTCTGCTCCAGGTTTGTCTGTCTAACCTCTTTATGCTTCAAATTGCCAATATTCTGTTCTATACTTTTGATGGTGATCAGGATACCCTATCTATCACATTTCTCTAAATTGTTTCAAGCTGAAGAAGCATTTGTGTGAATGTTTTTTAAAATCTTATATGTGAATTTGCTGTTTGTGAATGATAATGGTGCTGCTAATATAAGATTCTACACATTATTTCCATACATTCATATATACAGGGTGTCCACAAAGTCTGGGTACATGGACTAAATAATATCATAACATAAACAATTAAATATGAGAAATAATAATTTCTTAAAGTATGTGTTAATCCCATGTACCCAGACTTTGTGGACACCCTGTAGATTGTGTGTGTGTGTGTGTGTGTGTGTGTATGACAATCTTCACACAGTTTCCGTCCTCCAAGTTTACTCACAAGCCGTTGGTTGACTTAGGGTTATCATAAGAGATTCTTGCCTGAGGTGCTGCACAGTTGGACTGAACCTGAAGCCATATGTTTGTAAAGCAAGCTTCTTAGCCACACAACCATGTCTACACCTATTTCAAGAATAGGGGTTGGATCCTAGAAGTCCTGCAATACCAGGCTAACCTGTAACAATGGCAGAACAAGCCTAACTATTTGCTTTGTTTTAAAAATCAGTTTAATATTGATGGCCCGAAAAGAGATCAGATCAGATATTGAGCTGATAAGAAATTTATTCAATGTTAGACAATTGTAAACAGCAACTCGTTATGGAACCAACAAAGGAGTCTTTATGACTGTGGTTTCCAGCCTTCTCACTACAAATGGACCCTTTTATTTAAATGAAATTTCCCATGGACCCCAAACATATGAATGGTCTGTCTACCCAATAACCCAGTTTTATCAACCAACAACAAACTCGTTTTTCCAGTTTCATCTCTCTCTCAGAAGTTAGCCTTTATCCTCAACTTGTTTCAATCATTTAACCAATTAACTAATCAGTACTGTTTTGAAGGGTTTTCTTTGTTGAGCAAATTGATCCCAGTACTTACGTTTTTTTTTTTGTTATTTTTGTTTTTTGAAGTCATCTGCTTATTCTATCAGTCTCTTTACCTGAACTGCTACATTATGGGGATGTGAACAAACCAACACTGGTTGTCAAGTGGTCATCGGGTGTGTGGTGAACACAGACACAAATGTGCATACTTACACATATTTGTCAGCCTAAGGTTATAATAGAAGGCTCTCTTATGTCAGGTGGTTCCCCAAAGGACCAAAACTGAAAACCTGGGATTAAGAAGTGAAATTTTTAATAACACACCCATACCTACTGATATATATATATATATATATATGGAATTTACAAAAAACCAAAAGATGAAGACAGGTGTATAAATATCAAACACGTATTATATATATATAGCTATAGGCGCGGGAGTGGCTGTGTGGTAAGTAGCTTGCTTACCAACCACATGGTTCTGGGTTCAATCCCACTGCGTGGCACCTTGGGCAAGTGTCTTCTACTATAGCCTCGGGCCGACCAAAGCCTTGTGAGTGGATTTGGTTGACGGAAACTGAAAGAAGCCCGTCGTATATATGTATGTATATATATATATATGTGTGTGTGTGTGTGTGTGTGTGTGTGTCCCGAACATCGCTTGACAATCGATGCCGGTGTGTTTACGTCCTCGTAACTTAGTGGTTCGGCAAAAGAGACCGATAGAATAAGTACTAGGCTTCCAAAGAATAAATCCTGGGGTCGATTTGCTCGACTAAAGGTGGTGCTCCAGCATGGCCGCAATCAAATGACTGAAACAAGTAAAAGAGTGAAAAGAGTAAAACAGTATGTACACATAACACACATACACACTCACACATTCACACACACTTACACATACTCACACACACACACATATGTATAAATCTGTAGCGCAATATATGGATTCATAGAATCTTGTGGCCATCACAGAAAGCTCCTCTAGTGGTCCCGGCTAGCAGACCACATAGTTATCCAATAGAGAGGAGCATAATGAAGAGTTCTATGCAGCTCAAATCCAAGAGATCCAGTCAATGTTATTATTTCATAAGGAATATATAAACAGTAAATTGTCAGAAAGTATAAGAGATGAATATATCTATTTAACCACTTGTTAAATGTATTCATTTAACCACTAATTATATTCTCTTTTCAGACCTCCTGAATTTTAGGGTTTATGTATGTATATATATATATATATTCGTTCAAAAAAACAACAAAGTGAGGACGTGATACGGATAGTGTTATTGGACGCTCGGGAAAGGAAAGAGAGAGTGTATGACATTTCGGGCGTAGCCCTTCGTCGGAAAGATGGAAAGTTCGGAGAATGGAAGAACGGAGAAAGAGGAAAATGGTACCGATGCCCACGAGGTTACATTGTGAAAAGACCGGAAGAGGAGGTGGTGGGGGGAAAAGTTCTTTCTAAGACAGGAGAGTGAAAAAGGGAGATGAATATCTGTGCGTGCGCGAGAGTCTGCGAGTGTGTGTGTGATAACAGAACATGTGTGTGCGTATGTATGTGTGTGTGTGTGTGCATGGTTTGGTGGTTTATCTGTTAGTGTGTTTGTGTGTGTGTGTGTGTGTGTATGACGTAGTGGAAGGAATTAGTAGCATATACATATATATATATATATATATACAGGGTGCGATGAATAAGCTGTCATCTAAATTAAGCAAAAATGAAAATAACGCTGACATCTCATTTTAAGATATATTTACCAAAATTACTTGAAAATATCTTGAAATACTAAAGAATGAATTTATTCAATAAAATCGCCATTGGCTTCCACGTCCTCCAGATGATTTCAGAATCTCCTGCAACTCTTCTAGATGATCTGCATGTTTAAGTTGGTGAATGCTGCCATAATCCTTGCCTTCAGTTCATCTTCTACTATAGCCTCGGGCCAACCAAAGCCTTGTGAGTGGATCTTGTAGACTGAAGCTGAAAGAAGCCTGTCGTATATATATATATATATATATATATATATATATATATATTTAAGAATTTAAGGAATGGAGAAAACGCATGTTATAATTGCATACTTTATTCCTACATATGTTTCAAAGGATTACAACCTGTGTGATCCATAGGGATCTTTGATATTAAAATTGTAACCTTCTCATCAGGGAAAGCCTGGGAATCATCTTAAACGTAAGACATTATGACCGATTTTCTCCATTCCTTAAATTCTTAAATATACTCAAATACCCAAAATTTCAAGGAGTTCCTGCCTTAAAAACAGGAACTAAACCACAGTTATTTTGTGTTCTTTGCTACATTGGTTTCTATTAACCCATTTATTCTATCAGAAGAATTTTTATTCATTAAGATAGAAGAAATACACATAATTATATATATATATATATATATATATATATATATATATATATATATATATATATATATATATATATGTATGTATATGTGTATATGTTTGTGTGTCTGTGTTTTTTCCCCCCCCACCATTGCTTAACAACTAATGTTGGTGTGTTTACATCTCTGTAAATGAACAGAGTGGCAAAAGTGACCGATAGAACAAGTACTAGGCTTAGAAAGAATAAGTCCTGGGGTCGATTCGTTCGACTAGAGGTGGTGCTCCAGCATGGCTGCAGTCAAATGACTGAAACAAAGAAAAGAATAAAAGAAAACACAGAAACAAAGCATTATGTTTTGACAATGAAACCTTGGTTATTATGCAAGCAAGTATATGATTTTGTGTGTGTGTTTTTGCATGTATGTGTACTGATGTGTGTGTTTGTGGATATACATACATATATATATATATATATATATATATATATATTTATGTATAGAGTGTTAGAAGTGGTGTACAGATATTGAATATTGAGAAAAGAGGAGGAAAAAGAATCTTTTTATTTAGTCATTACTTATTAGCGCTTTTGTTCATCTTCAAACTTGTCAAATAAAATAGTGAATGTGCAAGAAGCAGGTTGTTCATTTATATAAACGAGGTGTTTTATTTTGTCCGGTTTAGAAGAGGAGAACATTGTTTTTTTTTTTGGTGGGGTTCCAGGATAATGGAGATAGATAGATAGATAGATAGACAGATAGACAGATAGATAGATAGACAGATAGATAGACAGATAGGTAGGTAGGTAGGTAGATAGTTAGGTAGATAGATAGATAAATAGACAGA
Source organism: Octopus bimaculoides (assembly GCF_046866305.1). Classification (NCBI taxonomy): domain Eukaryota; kingdom Metazoa; phylum Mollusca; class Cephalopoda; order Octopoda; family Octopodidae; genus Octopus; species Octopus bimaculoides. The sequence goes on along the minus strand of NC_142931.1, from coordinate 132,735,808 downwards.
TAGACAGATAGACAGACAGATAGATAGATAGATGGAGAGACAGATAGATAGGTAGAGAGAGGGAGGGGGAGGGATTTCTTTTTAATTTTGAATATTTTCTTTACCATTGTATAGCTACTGGCATACACTCGCATAAACGTATAATTAGGTTTGTATCTTTTTCTCTGAGTGTGTGTGTATAGAAAGGAACACGAGGAAATAAACAGAGAGAATAAAAAAAACTTTTGGAGTTAGCGGTCAATCATGGCGATACATCATCATCATCAAAACAAGTTTAAAATATGTAATGACCATTATTTTGAGCTTGTTTCTGATATATCACTCTGTGTAAAACCCAGTTTGTCTGGAGTTCAACCATGGATTTACAATGTAGAATTGTGAGGAACCAAAACCTTGAACCCTACCATAAGAATACCTGGAGTTCATCACTAATCTAAATAATAATATTGGTTAGCCTGGTGTGCCAACAGAGAGTTGATCAAGTATTTTGCCCAGATTGATAATCCCTCGCTATCATCATCATCATCATCATCATCATCATCATCGTTTAATGCCCTTCTTCCGTGCATGCATGGGTAGAATGATTGACAGGAGTCAGCCAGGTGGAATACCACCCCAGGCTGCTGTGTCTGTTTTGGCAAGGTTTTCACGGCTGAATGCCCTTCCTAACACCAAACCACTCGGCAGAGTGGACTCGGTGCTTTTTACGTGGCACTAGCACAGGCGATATATACATATATATATATATTGAAACACTTTCACATACACGTATATACACATACATATACATAAATATAGTGATGATGCATGTTCATGCATGTATATATTTATGCATGCATACGGATATTTATGTGAAACTTAAACACTTTCATAGACATATACATGCATTCATAAAACAATATACATCCATGAACATACATAAGCACACACACAGTGTAGTTGAATAAGCCATCAAATAAGCAATCACTTGACGTCCCAGTGAACATGAATTTCATACGTTTTACTCAAATTCCTGAGTGCCCCCTCTGTTGTTATTCTTAATCTAGCTTTAAAATTATAATCTCTTTTGAGCACGTGCACACACACACACACACTATTCCACTCCATCTCTTTCTCACACACGCACACGCACACAAACTTATACTCACACACGCGCACACACGTATACACACACACACTCTCACACAGAGACTCACTCATAATTTCACTCACACACATACACATGCGCACACAAACGTACTCCCAAAACACACAAGCTCACGCACAAACATACGCGTACACACTTACATTAATTACATTTACACTCACTCGCGACACATGCACACGCATAACTACACGCACGTACAAACAACTGCACTCACACAAACGCTCACGCTCACGCTCACACTCACCCTCGCGCTCACACTCACTCACACATATCTGGGTGTATGCCTGCACGTAGGCGCGTACGGATGCATGTTATATAGGTCGAAATACACGTGCAATACAAAATACACACGGTACACGCTTTACTCCAGTTTAAAAACTGTAACATCTGCTGCAGCGGCAGCGGCACCTACAGCAGCCGCAGCAGCAGTTGTAGGCACAGGGTGAACAATAGCACAGCAGCAACGGCAGCAACAGCAGCAGCCGCATCAGTGGGCAACAACAGGGACAAAAGCAGCAGCAGTGAGGAACGGTGGTAACAACAACATCAACATCAACAACATGAGAAACGACCATAAGAGTAGTAGTAGTAGTAGTAGTAACAGCAGGAGTGGTGACAATAGGGACATTAAACAAGAACAACAACAGCAACTACTACTACTACTACCATCACCACTACCACCACCACCACCACCACCACCACCACCGCCACCATCACCACCACTACTACTACTATTACTACTACCACCACCACCACTACTACTACCACCACCACCACCACCACCACCACCACCACCACCACCATCACCACCACTACTACTACTATTACTACTACCACCACCACCACTACTACTACTACCACCACCACCACCACCACCACCACCACCACTACTACTACTACTACTACCACCACCAAAACCACCACTACTACTACTACTACCACCACCACCACCGCCACCACTACTACTACTACTACTACTACTACTACTACTACTACTACTACTACTACTACTACTACTGCCACCACCACCAAAATCACCACTACTACTACCACCACAGACACCACCACCACCACCACCACCACCACCACCACCAGTACTACTACTACTACTACTACTACTACTACTGCTGCTGCTGCTACTACTGCTGCTGCGGCGGCAGCAATAACAACAAGGACAGCCAGCAGCAAGGACAATATCAATCAACAACAACAACAACAGTGGGGTGGGGGTTCCAGTGGGTGTGAGGGAGTCTCTCTATACGGTCACCCAAGCTGGTAGAAATAGCAGTCAAGTGTCCTTTAAATCTTCTGAAATAAGGAATAGAGAAACAATGTGTGTGTGTGTGTGTGTGTGTGTATATATATGAGTGGCTGTGTGGTGAGTAAAATGCTTACCAACCACATGGTTCCGGGTTCAGTCCCACTGTGTGGCATCTTGGGCAAGTGTCTTCTACTATAGCCTCGGGCCGACCAAAGCCTTGTGAATGGATTTAGTAGACGGAAACTGAAAGAAGTCCATCGTATATATGCATATGTATATATGTATGTGTGTGTATATGTTTGTGTGTCTGTGTTTGTCCCCCCAACATCGCTTGACAACCGATGCTGGTGTGTTTACGTCCCCGTAACTTAGCGGTTCAGCAAAAGAGACCGATAGAATAAGTACTAGGCTTCCAAAGAATAAGTCCTGGGGGTCGGTTTGCTCGACTAAAGGCGGTGCTCCAGCATGGCCGCAGTCAAATGACTGAAACAAGTAAAAGAGTAAAAGAGTGAAAGAGTATATATATATATATATACATATTAAAGTCTGTCATACCGGCCATGACGAAGGGAAATAGCCCTGAAACTCGAGTCGCCTTTATATATATATATTTATATTTATATATTTGATCCTTTATATTGAACACTCAATATTTCATCTACATTCAATACTTTCTTTCATGGTGCCATCCATTTTTATTTTATTTTATTTTATATTGTATATTGTATATCATATTATATATTGTATATTCCATATTCTATACCCCACATTGGTTCTGCAGGAATATAAATAAAACATAAAAAACAGACAGTGTTGGAACTCTTTTAAACAAAATAATATATATATATATATATACATATATATATATATATATATATATATATATATATATATATATATGTATATATATATATATATATATATATATATATATATATATATATATATATATATATATATATATATATATATATATATATATAAGGTGTAAAGAAGCATTCCCTATATATATATATATATATATATATATATATATAGGGAATGCTTCTTTACACCTTATTTCAGAAGAGAAGATAGGTAAATGATTTAAAGGAGATTTGACTGCTATTTCTAGCAGCTTGGGTGAATGGTGAGAGACTCCCTCCCACGGCTTGGACTCAGTGCTATTGTTTTAATTCATGTTACTGCAGTAGTGTTGTTGTTGTTGTTGTTGCTGCTGTTGTTTAACCAGTGGTCAAGCAAAACCCAATGATATAAAATGACCAAAAGCATTCCACCTGTGACCATCCCGTCTTTTAAGTGCACACATACACACATATTCTTTCTTTCTTTTACTTGTTTCAGTCATTTGACTGCGGCCATGCTGGAGCACCGCCTTTAGTCGAGCAAATCGCCCCCCAGGACTT
>NC_142931.1:132704494-132721994 GCF_046866305.1 Octopus bimaculoides | reverse complement strand
ATGATGTTTGCAAATGAATTAATGATTTCAAAAGATACAGAGTATGTTGCTTATTGCATTGCTCAGTCAGATATTGTAGATTAATTATCATGCTTTTAAAAAATAGGTACTGGGGTTGATTCATTCGACTAAAATTCCTTCTGGAATTCGTGAAAGATAAAAAATACTGTAAGATCTTTTATGTGCATCGAATGGCTGTGGAGGTCCAGTAGATTAAAACAGGAATCAAAGAGGTCCATGAGCAAAAAAATGGTTGAGAACCACTATGGTAGAGGAAAGAAGTAGAGGATAAAGCGACATTCTGGATAAATGTCTTTTGTTGAGATAAAAGTAAAGAAACTAGAAAGGAAAAAAGCAAAAAAAAAAAAAAAAATGCGAGACGTCGGGTGAATGGTATAACATGCTGTAATAGTATACAGGAAGTGGTTGGAGTACAAAAGTTGTTTTTCAGCAGAGATGAGTGAGCATGAGTATATAAGGGAGATAAGCGTGACAAACATAAAAAATTATAATGATGTGAAATAAATTGTGTTATATTTATGTATTTGTGTGGAGCAAATATAAGCCAAACGTGGAAAAGTTTTTTTCTTTTCCAATTTGTTGTATACTAATCTCTTTTTTGCTATTTTGATAAAGGACAACAATCCAAAACATCGATTTATGTTCCTTCGCTTTTCTCTCATTGTATTTTTTCTAGGTTTTACATTTCTTTTTTTACTGTTTTTCTTTTGTGATGCCTTACCTGGATATTACTACATTGGTACATATTTAATCTGTGATTATAACCGGTTGCAATGTTGTATGTATGCATGTGTGTGTATATGTATGCACGCGCATAAACGCACACACACACACACATACACACACACAGGAATCTATTAATGCATGCATATGTGTATGTGTTTGTCTGTTTGTCTCCTCGTTCGTTTAATATTTTTATCTGTGTTTCTATCCATCTGTTTTTGTAGCCATTCATCTATATCTAGATTTTTTATCAGTATCATTTCTCCATGTCTGTTCGATGTCTCTCACTGTCTCTCCCTCCTCTCTCTCTCTCTCTCTCTCTCTCTCTCTCTCTCTCTCTCTCTCTCTCTCTCTCTCTCTCTCACACACACACACACAGATATAATCGACTGTACCTAGAAGAGAGAGCTCTACCACAACTTCAATACATTGACACCAGTGAAAGTAAAATACATGTACGTATATTTAACACACACGTGAGAACATGTTTATCTACCTCAGCGAGGTACAACCTGCGGCCCGCGAAGGCATTTTGTGCGGTCAGCGAAACCATTTTGCAAAGACTGTTATTTTAATAAGTAATAGAAAATTAACATAGCCAATTGCTTGTACCGCAATCATATACTGAAAACACACATAATAGTATCTATTTATTGAGGTATATGGCCTAGTGGTTAGAGCAGCGGACTCGCAGTCGAGGGATCGCGGGTTCGAATCTCAGACCCGGTGATTTGTGTGTTTATGAGCGAAACACCTAAGCTCCACGCAGCTCCGACAAAAGATAATGGTGAACTTCTGCTGACTTTTTCGCCACAACTTTCTCTCACTCTTTCCTCCTCCTGCATCTAGCAGCTCACCTGCGACGGACTGGCGTCCTGTCCAGGTGGGGAACATATAACGCTAATGAAACCGGGAAACCGGCCCTTATGAGTCAGGTGTGGCTCGAGAAGGAACAAACAACAAAATAAGGCGGTGAGCTGGCAGAATCGTTAGCATGCCTGGCAAAATGCTTTACATTCTGAATTCAAATTCTGCCGAGGTCGACTTTGTCTTTCATTCTTTCGGGATCGATAAATTAAGTACCAGTTATGTACTGGGGTCGATGTAATCAACTATCCCCATCCCCCAAATTTCAGGCCTTGTGCCTGGAGTAGAAGAGATTATTATATTTCCTTATATTAGTTTCCTTTATGTCTTCATTAACTTTTCCTATATAGGAGTGGCTGTGCTTCTTACCAACCTCATGGTTCTGGGTTCAATCCCACTACGTGGCACCTTGGGCAAGAGTCTTCTGCTGTAGCCTCGAGCCGACCAAAGCCTTGTGAGTGGATTTGGTAGACGGAAAGTGAAAGAATACCGTCGTATATATATATATATATATATATATATATATATTTATTTAAAGGGCTTGGTAAAAATTATTAATTGTTGATTTATTAATAAATTAATAAATTGATAAACCTTTACCCTTTTAATTTGTAATAATTATATATATATATATATATGTGTGTGTGTGTGTGTGTGTGTGTGTGTGTGTGTGTGTGTGTGTGTGTTTGTCCCCCCACCATCGCTTGACAACCGAAGTTGGTATGTCTACGTTCCCGTAAATTAGCGGTTCGGTAAAAGAGACCGATAGAATAAGTACTAGACTTACAAAGAATAAGTTTTGGCGTCGATTTGTTCGACTAAAGGAGGTGCTCCAGCATGGCCGCAGTCAAATGACTGAAACAAATAAAGGAGTAAAAAAGTACTCGTTTTGTGTGTTTCTTGATCATCCAAATTGAGTGATTGAATTAATGATTTGGCCCCTTGGACGGAATAGGTTGTGCATCTCTGATATACATTTACTTATGTGTGCGAAGGCATGTGGCCTGATGGTTAGGGTATTTGGATCACGATAGTAAAGTCGTGAGTTCGATACCCAACGGCGCGTTGTGTCCTTGAGCAAGACTCTTTATTTCACGTTGCTCCATTTCACTCAAAACTGGCAAAACTGAGTAGTACCTGTATTTCAAAGGGCCAATCTTGTCACTTTCTGTGTGACGCCGAATCTTCCATTGAACTAAGGGTACATTAAGGGTACTGTGTTTGTCTGTGGAGGGCTCAGTTACTTGCACGTTAATGTCACGAGCAAATTGGTCTGCTGATGGGATCAATTGGAACACTCGTCGTCGTAAGAGACGGAATGCCAGTTATGTGTGGTTGGTTAGCTCCAAGCCATTTCTGGTCAAGCAAACCTATGATCAAAAATCAGTCCAGATGCGAACATCCTGACTTTTTTTTCAGACAAAGTATGACTAAATTACTCTTTTTTTAAAAATTCTTGCTGCTGTTTGTGCCAGATGACGGTCAAAGGATAACTGGCGAAGCACTTTGAGACTCCTGCAAATTCTACCAGACAAAAAGAATGTAAAATGATGATGAGGGTGGTGCTGGTGGTGGTGATGATGATGGTGGTAATGATGATGATAATGATGATGATGATGATGATGATAGTGGTGGTGGTGCTGGTGCTGGTGATGGTAAACATCTCATTTTGTATATCGATGGACAAGGCATCCATCTAGTTGTAAAAATAAGCAAAGACAAACTGTTTTAAAAAATGGAGCATTTCATTCTTGTGAGAGTAGAAAAATGGTAGCAAACCACATCACACTCCTCCTTCTCTTTCTCCTCTTCCACCCCCTCCTTCCCCCTCCTTCTCCTCCTCCACCTCTTCCTGCGTCTATTGAAATAAATGAATGCATAAATAAACTTTTTTTAAATAACAAGAACGATATAGAAAATACAAGAAGTTAAAAATCATAAACCGCAAAATAATATCGGTTTCAAATTTTGGCACAAAGCCAGCAATTTTGAGAGAGGGGATAAGTCGATTACATCAACCCCAGTGCTCAACTGTTACTTATTTCATCGATTCCGAGGGAAAGCCGGCATCGGCGGGATTCGAACTCAGAATGTAAAGACGGTAACGATTCCGCCAGCTCGCCGCCTTAATTATCAAAACTATATTGAAGGGAAATCCTTGTTAATATCACTTTAAGCTGTTTTAACCTCACCAGTTCAAGTCATTGAAACACGAGCGCAATTAGGTGTTGTCACTGATTAGAGATCTGAGCTGCTACCACCAGATGGTACCTGTTCACAAGCAAGGTAGGGCAACCTGTTGGATGTACAAAGGACAATTATCATAGGTGAGACATTGTCACACCCTGAAGACAGATAAGGTATTTGACATAAACAATGATGTTTAACCATAGACCGTTCAGGAGACAATGAAGGGCGGGGAAATAATGGTAGTTTAGAAAGGAATATCAGTAAAAGATATATGTATGTATGCATGCATGAATGAATGTATGTACGTATGTATATCCGAATGCATACATGTATAGATATATATACATATACATATACGCATTATATATATATATATATATATATATATATATATATATATATATATATATATATGTATGTGTGTGTGTGTGTGTATATATATATATATATATATATATATGTGTGTATATATATATATATATTGTATATTCTTACTTATTACTAAATAAATAATAAGATAATATATAATATGCATATATAGGTACAGGACGTCACTAACGGTGCAAATAACATAAAATACATAAACAACGCGAAAAGAAATGGAAAATAGACAAACACAGAGAAAGGACTCTTCATCAGTTGTCGGCTATCTACTAATTTACTCCTCATTTCGAGCATTCATATATATATATATATATATATATATATATATATATATATATATATATGAAAAATACAAAATGGGACAAGAACGCAAAACATCCGGGCAGTTAGGTGATACAAAAATGGGACAACAAAACATCCAGATAGACGATACAAAGAAAACAAGGACGGGTCATTCGGAGTTTTCTTTCCTCAGTCGAGTTTCAGATTATCTTCGCAATTTCGGCTGATTATACTCGAGATTGCTCCAATCCGGCCAGCCCCAAGAAAAAAGTAAGCTAAGAGCATTAGATTCCTTGGAAGAAAGCAGCGAATGTATTCAAAAACAAAGACGGAAAAAAAAAACGGACAATGTTACACAAATACAATAAAAATAATAACAGGACATAACAACAGGTATCTTTCGACTAAGGACGAATTAAATGAAGCTGGCGTGTGTAGAAATAAAGCCTTACGGTAGGAATACATGATTTCACGTGTAACATTGTCCGTTTTTTACGTCCTTGTTTTTGTATACATTCGCTGCTCGTCTCATTCGAAGTAATGACCTACACTGGTGATGGGCCGCCCTCAATGTTTCTTCTTTTCCAGTTTTGTAACATATCTTGGAATGCATTTTTTAATGGTAGTGTTCCGTTCTCGAAGCAGATTTTTTTTCCGATCTTGTCTATCATCTGAAATCAGCGACCATTCAGAATAGGTTTTCTACTTCGGAAATAGAAAATAGTACAAAGGGGCCAATACTGGATAGTAAGATGGTTAGTGAACACGATTTATCGTAAGTTATTTGAAGTTTTGTCAAAAACGTCACGTATGGTAAATGACGCGTGAGCAAGTGCATTGTAATAGTATAAGTATTTCCGATTTTGAAATTGAATTTCACACAAAACACGTTGCTCTTTGTATTTCTTCATGGTTTAACTTGACGTACATAGCTAAGTGCAGTAAACATACAATCACCCTGACACAACTAGATTGATGATTGATCTCTGTGATGTTTTGTGGCTTATGAGAGTGAAGGTCAAAGTTATCGTTTTATCTTTCATTTGTTTAAATCTTTGAACTTCGACCATGCTGGTGCACAGCCTCCAAGAGTTTTGATCGAACAAATCAACGTCAGTACTTATGCTTTTAAAGTTTGGCACTTAATCCATCAGTTTGCTTAGCTGAATCGTTAAGTTACGGGGACGTAAACAAACCGACACCGGTTGTTAAGCAGATGGGAGAGAACAAGCGCAAGGACAAATACTCACACACATACACTCACACACGTGTACCACTGGCTTCCACGTCCTTTCTGCCTACCAAATCCACTCACAAGACATTGGTCAGCTTGGAGTTACAGTAGAAGGCACTTGCCCAATGTGCCACGCAGTGGAACTGAACTCAAAACGACGTGGCTACAAAACCAGCATCTTAACTACACAGCCATGCTTGATATGGGCTTATTTAAAAAAAAAAACTTCCGTATGTTTGTGTGTGTGCGCGTGGGGTGTGTGTAGGTATACGTAGTGAACCCAATTTAAACTGAATGCACAAAGAGTAACATCAGATGACAGGCAGGTCAACAGAAAAGTCAGACTGTGTATTTGTAAATGCAGATGAATAATAATAAGAAAAACAGGATTATTGCCTGGAAACAAAGGGACAATCATGGACACGTGTTTCTGGTTCAAAAGCCATCATCAGCGCGACAATTGTCTGATCTTAGATTTATAGAAAACACAGTAGAAAGCAGTTATGGCTTAGGTAACTTGCATAATTAAAAAAAAAATGGCAAGCGAAATAACTCGAAGCAGCCAGTGGCATTAATTTGAATAACAGACAAATCCATACCAAAAAAGTACCATACCAAAAAAGTACCATACCAAAAAAAAAAAAAAACTTCATCTATTAAAATTATCTCCACCTCTAGAGAATGTGTTATAATCCACCAAATGGCTATTATGATCAGTTCCACATCATATATAAAAAATTATATATATGTGTGTGTGTGTATGTACGTATATATATATATATATTAATGCGCATGCTTGTTGTTCCTACACTTGTCTTCGTCTTTTGTTTTCTGTAAATTTGAACTACATACACAGATAGATAGATAGATAGATAGATAGATAGATAGATAGATAGATAGATAGATAGATAGATATATAAATAGATAGATAGATAGATAGATAGATAGATAGATAGACATACAATGCTTTAGATCTCCTGCTGCAAATTTCACATGAACAATAAACAGCATAGAAGTGTTGCAGCACTTTATTGTAGCACCATAGTATCAAGTGAAATTAATGAGATGCTTGCATGTCTCAGTGGATATTCACTGCACCGTCGTTTGTCTAATGGTCGTTTGACAAATGGAATCAGATCTTCTTTAAAATGTCTGTAGATCAGCTGAGTGGATTTCGTGAAGACATTTTGTTTCTTGAAAATGTTCAATTAATTGAGTGAAACCTCTTTGAACTGAATGGATTATCATCATCGTCATCATCATCACCATCATCATCATCATCACCATCATCATCATCACCATCATTAAGGCCGTGCTTGTTCTTGCAAGTATGCTCTGTCTCTCTCTGTCCTTTGTTCACTAATCACAACTATCATATTACAAGTGAGCAACGTTCCACTTCGTATGTAATTCTGTATTAATCAACTTGTGAAATAATAATAATAATAATAATAATAATAATAATAATAATAATAATAATAATAATAATAACAACAACAACAACAACAACAACAACAACAACAACAACAACAACAACAACAACAACAACAACAACAACAACAACAACTACAATAACAGCAACAACAACAATGATAATAATGGTTTCAAATTTTGGCACTGGGCCGGCAGTTTTAGAAGAGAGGAGGAAGTCGAGTACATCGACCCCAGTGCTTGACTGCTATTTATTTTATCAACCCCGGAAGGATGAGGAGCAAGGTCAATCTCGGAGCAAGGTCAATTTGGACTGAGAACGTAAAGACGGATGAAATGCCAATAAGCATTTTGTCCGGCGTGCTAACGGTTCTGTCACCTCAACGTCTTTATGATAATCATGATGATGATGATGATGATGATGATGATGATGATGATGATGATGATGATGATGATATCAGTTTCAAATTTCGGCACAAGGTCAGTAATATCAAGGAAGGGAGCTGGCCGATTGCATCGACCTCAATTCTTATTTTATCAACTTCGAACAGATGAAAGGCAAAGTCAACTACGACGGAATTTGAACTCGGAACATAAAACCGGAAGAAATGCCACGAAGCATTTTCTCTGGCGAACTAACGATTCTCGCGCCGCCTTCTCACCGTTATTATTTAGGGCGGTGAAATGGCACAATTATTAGTGTCTCGGACAAAATGCCTGACAGTTTATGTTCTGGCTTTCTGTGCTGTGTTCAAATCCTATCTAGGTCTGCTGTGCTTTATCTTCCCTATTGGGATAAATCCTAGTCTATTACATCTATCGATCCCCAAGTACTGGAATCAATGTAATCGACTAACCCCTTCCCTAATATTTGACGGCTTTATATGCCTAAATTGTGATTTTTATTATTCAGATGGCGACGAGGAGGCAAAGTTGTTATCGCAGAAACGTTTAGCAATACTTTCTTCCGGCTATTTAATTTCTCAGCTCAAATTCCGCCGAGGTCCACTTTGCCTTTTGTCCTTTCGGGGTCGATGAAATAAAGTACCAGTCGAGTACTGGGTTCGATGCAATCAACTAGCCTTAGAAAAGATTATTTTTATTATTATCATTATGTTCAGTAGTTTTATTTTTATAACGTGCTTTCACGTTATAAACATAAAGGAAATACGATAAATCATATTAATAAAGATATAATTGAAGCAAACTCAGCTTTTTTTTTTTTCAATAGCACATGTTTAAAAGAGAAGCTATTCATATATGCATGCATATATGAATAGCGAGTTTCTTAACCGCACTGCCAAGTCTGTACCAAGTTGTGCATAAAATACATATTGTTTAATTAATGACGAACCACCAAGAGTACAAAATAAATACTAGTTTAAATGCGCTGGAATCGATACAATCTACTATATACTAACCTTGAGAGCGGTGCAACAGCATGAACGCAGTCCAATAGATGAAACCAGTGAAAGAATTTTTTCTACGTTAGTCTCATTCATAAAATTAATCAATCGTGTGATCTGGAAAAAAAAAAATTTAATGGCGAAATCAAAAGAAAAAAAAGAAAAAGGAAAAAGAAAAAGAAAAAGAAAATATTGACAAGAACTGAACACGGGCGTGGTTGTGTTGTTAGAAGTTTGCTTCTCAACCACATGGTTCTGGGTTCAGCCCGACTGCGTGGCACCTTGGGCAAGTATTTTCTATTATAGTTCCGAGCCGACCAATGCCTTGTAAGTGAATTTGGTTAACGAAAACTGTATAGAGGCGCATCATGTGTCTGTGCGCGTGTGTGTATGTATGTAAATGTTTATGTGTATATATATATGTATGTATGTAAATGTTTGTGTGTACATATGTACGTATGTAAACATTTGTGTGTGTATATTTGTGTCTGTTCCCTACCTCACAACTTGACAACCGATGTTGGTTTATTTACGCTCCGTAACCTAGCAGCTCGACAAAAAAAAAAGACCGACAGAATATGTACCAGGTATTTTTTTTTAATACTAAGTACAGGAATCGATTCGTTCGACTAAACCCTCTAAGGTGGTACCCCAGCATGGCCGCAGTCCAATGACTGGAACAAGAAAAGAAAAAAAAAATGAAATATTTAAGATACTGTTTTAACGGGTGAAAATGTTAAAACGGATCGTTGAAGACTTAATGGCTGATAGACAAGAATACCATCTTGCAGTTGGGAAGAATTGTTAATGTATCACTTAAATGGAATATTCATTACTAGACATCCGCTATCACCTCTATGTTCGGATTCATCCTCCCTTTCTTTACTCCATGTTTGACGTCAGTGGAAACCTTTTCACCAGATCAGAATTGCAACCAAGCCAGAAAGATCTTCGCCACTTTAGAGACTTAACAGTGAAACCAGATAGTGTGGTTAATTTTTTCTCCACACCATTTAATAAAAGACCCATTAAGAACATACTCACATATCAGCAAGAAGAGGTGTCAAAATTGCCCCCAAAACGGTAGTATTACACGCATTAAATCATTTATTACTTTCATATTGACAATAGTGACTGCTTCATTGTATTTCCTCAGAGTGGATTGTATTCTTCTTCTTCTTCTTCTTCTTCTTCTTCTTCTTCTTCTTCTTCTTCTTTTTCTTCTTCTTCTTCTTCTTCTTCTTCTTCTTCTTCTTCTTCTTCTTCTTCTTCTTCTTCTTCTTCTTCTTCTTCTTCTTCTTCAAGGCGATTGCAAAGAAAAAAAATATGGTTTGCATATTGCTCTCATTTAATGGCAAAAACAAAGGCATGGACATAAGCACGGCACACACAGATAAACGCACATGTATGTATGTATGTATGTATGTATGTATGTATGTATGTATGTATACATATACGTCTCTCTCTTTTTCTCTTTGTGTGTGTATATATATATATATATATATATATATATATATATATATATATATATACATATATATATGTATGTATGTATGTATACATATATATATAGATAGATAGATAAATAGATAGATAGATAGTGAGATAGATAGATAGATAGATAGATAGATAGATAGATAGATAGATAGATAGATAGATATGCATGTATGTGTATGTCTGTATATGTTAGCGTGAAGAACATGGTTCCAACAAGGCAATCAGAGTAGCTTAAACAGGATGAGGTTTTAGCTTCAAATAAATGTATAAACTCTCCTTACTTGTGTTAGATGCCGTTTCCCTCTGCTTTGTACATCGAAACGAATATATAAAGTGACTTGATCTGATGTCGTGTGTTGAAAATGAAGAATTATATCGTGGACGAGCTCTTTAAAGCATTTAAGAACACGCCAAAATTGTTCCGTTCACTTTCTATTTATTCCTTTCATAATAATGTCTAATATGATTTGCCAAACTGTTTCATCGTATTTCTGTGACTGACAGTTTTCCACAATGTCACAGTGATATATATATATATATATATATATATATATATATATATATATATATATATATATATATATATATATATATATATATATATGGGAGAATTTACGAACAAAAAACAACAACAGACGAGGACAGGTGGTGTAAACAACAAAAGGATGTATTAGTTTAACGCTCGGGAATAGAGAAAGTGTTTAACGTTTCGAGCTACGCTCTTCAACAGAAAGAAATAAGGAGAAAACAAGGAGAAAAACACGGAGAAGAAAATAAATAAATATATATATATATATATAAACTGAATGCACAAAATTTTAGAAATTTTATTTACCACCAGTGGTCTAGCGAGAGTAAAAAACAGTCAATAGACTATGTATTATTCATTTAAAATACAGAGATGCCTATAATAGGACATCTAACCCGCTAGAAATAGCAGCAAAAGACTACATACCACAAAATTAGGGATAATTTCGAAAGGGAATGAAAAATAAAAACATTTACCAATCTATATTCTGTACCATGGTTTCAAGTCAATTTTAGTAAGATAAAAATTATATATCTTACAAGTATATATATATATATATATATATATATATATATATATATATATATATATATATATATATATATATATATATATATATATATATATATATATATATATATATATATATATATATATACATATATATATATATATATATATATATATATATATATATATATATATATATATATATATATATACATATACATTCCTCTACTTGTTTCAGTCATTTGACCACGGCAATGCTGGAGCATCGCTTTGAAGGATTGTAACCGGAAAAATTGACCCCAGGACTTATCTTTTAAGCCTAGTACCTATTCTATCGGTTTTTTTTGCCGAACCGCTATGTTGCGGGGACGTAAACACGCCAATACCGGTTGTCAAGCGGTAATGGGGAGGAGAAACACAGACACACACACAATCACACACACACACATAGGTATTACATGTGGTTAGGAAGCAAACTTCATGTGTGTGTGTGTGTGTGTGTGGTAAATACATTCATTCCTTACACCTGTTTTGTTTATCTTTCTACATATATATATACATTTATACACGCACGCACGCGCCCTTACACACACGCACGCGCCCTTGCACACACACACACACACACACACACACACACACACACACACACACACACACCGAAAACAAAACGAAACGGAAATTTGCAGATAGTCAGATAGATAGATGGTGTATTGTCCCATTGGTGATGACATCTGCAAAATGTGTTCCATACAGTGACAGATAAATATCTGCCCGATAATACAAGGTACATTATACTAGCCTGTCCGACTATTATATTATCAGAAGCACGAAACTTATAGTAGTCCGCATTCAAATTACTTGTGTGTGTCTGTGTAAAACAAAAGGATATTTATAAACGTCATCTTACGTTATGTTTTATTATAAATTATATAATCCAGTTGCATTGCCATGTCTGCAGAAATGCAAAACTCTCATCCGCAATTGTATTGGAGAAGTGACAATGTTGTCACTCTGGTTCCACAAGAAATGTGTGTGTGTGTGTGTGTGTGTGTGTGTGTGTGTGTGCGTGCGCGCAGTTGTATGTTTGTGCTTACAAGCAAGAGAAAAAAAATACTCAATACATAAGTAGAATGTAAAAATTGTGCAAATATTACGCTGTTATTGCTGAGAGTTTAATTTATGTCGTTGGTCACGTCACTTGGTTTATGATATATGAGACCGGCCATTCGTGACATAAAGTATTTACGAATTGCATAGAAAATGTGTCAACTGAAAAAGTAACTGAAAATAATTTGAAATGGTAATACAGTCGCACACTTATATATACTCACACACATACATATGTATAGGTGTGAAGGATGAAAAAACAAATGAAGATTGACACCACCTGTCATTACTAAGTGTGCACACGTCCTCACGTGTATACATGCATTCGATGCACACGACATTCACACATACTAATATATTTTTTTTATCATATATCTATCTATCAGTCTTTCTGTCTATCTATCTGTATATATGTATGTATAGGGTAATCACTAAGTTGTCGAAGTAGGACTCAGAGTTTCAAATGCCGGAGCTAAGTGCTACGATGCATTCTTATCAGCTACTATAATAGCTGATGAAAATGCATCGTAGCTCTTAGCTCCTGCATTTGAAACTGTGAATCCTATTTATGACAACTTACTGAGTGTCCTAAAGTATAGATATATAAATTCCTAATAGTATCATGTCACCAAAGGCTGGTGGGGGGGTCTTCGGATTCGCCTTTGCCACAATTCCTGCATTAAATGATCTGTTTATTCTCCACCCAAATTCAGACCGTTCTTAAATAACGTGTAGCTCTACAGTCGACGAGTATTAGCAAAAACCTATTCATTTTTGAAATCCATTTTAATTTTCAGCATAGTTATTCAAAAATGCGATTGCTTAGAATATGAATGTCAGAATATAAATAACTTTTGAAGTATATGATCTGAAGACATTGGAAACATGAAAGGTGTCAGCTGCTTCAGTCGATTGTTCAAGATTCAACAATTACTTTACAAAGAAAATTACTTTGTAACACGAGAAAACGATAGAACACTTTAATTAATTTCAGATATATCACGACCGTGTCATGAATTAAAAGAATTCGAGCAGTCCTCTAATGTTTCAATGTCTTACACGACCAATCTTGTTCTTGGAAATAATCTATAAAAGTGAAGGCTATTTCAATAGTAATCCTCAAATAATAAAATATATTTACTTTAATAAACTGCGTAATTATAATTTCTAAATTTCATTCAAGAACCTACATTTCTTGCCGAAAGTTGTAAGAAAATTGCAGCTATTCTAGTTTTTCTTTGATGCTTGAATCAAGCAAGATTTGACGCGTGTTGGACAAGTTTGTTTCGCATTACTTCACGGCATTGAAGTACACACACACACACACACACACACACACACACACACACACACACACACACACACACACACACACACACACACACTCGCACACACACTCGCACACACATATCAAACGTGCTGTGACAAAATACAAAGAATACGCACTTAACATTAATGAAATTATTCCACAAAAGAAGGCGGCGAACTGGCAGAAACGTTAGAACGCTGAGCGAAATGCTCAGCGGTATTTCGTCTGTCTTTATGCCCTAAGTTCAAATTCCACCAAGGTCGACTTTGCCTTTCACCCTTTCGGGGTCGATAAATTAAGTACCATTTACGCACTGAGGTCGATGCAATCGACTTAATCCTCTTGTCTGTCCTTGTTCGTTCCCTCTATGTTTAGCCCCTTGTGGGCAATAAAGAAATAAGAAACGTTAGCACGCCGGGCGAAATGCATAGTGGTATTTCGTCTGTCTTTACG
This sequence comes from Octopus bimaculoides, assembly GCF_046866305.1. Taxonomy (NCBI): domain Eukaryota; kingdom Metazoa; phylum Mollusca; class Cephalopoda; order Octopoda; family Octopodidae; genus Octopus; species Octopus bimaculoides. The sequence goes on along the minus strand of NC_142931.1, from coordinate 132,708,051 downwards.
TTCTGAGTTCAAATTCCGCCGAGGTCGACTTTGCCTTTCATCCTTTCGGAGTCGATTAAATAAATACCAGTTACGCACTGGGGTCGATGTAATCGACTTAATCCCTTTGCCTGTCCTTGTTTGTCCCCTCTATGTTTAGCCCATTGTGGGCAATAAAGAAATAAGAAACGTTAGCACGCCGGGCGAAATGCTTAGCGGTATTTCTTTTGGTTTTACGTTCTGAGTTCAAATTCCGCCGAGGTCGACTTTGCCTTTCATCCTTTCGGGATCGATAAATTAAGTACCAGTTGCGTACTGGGGTCGATCTAATCGACTGGCTCTACCTCCCCAAAAATTTCGGGCCTTGTGCCTTGAGTAGAAAAGAAATTATTCTACAAAAGACAAAAATAGAATAAAATAAAATAAAATGAAAAATAAATAAAGAACATATAGGTTTCAAATTTTGTCTCAGGACCAACAATTTCGGCGAACGGGTTAGACGATTACATCGACTCCGGTGCTCAATTGGAACTTACATTATCGACCACGGAAGAAAGAAAAGCAAAGTCAACTTCGGCGGATTAACATACAGAAAATATGAAACAAGATTTTGATGGCAAAAACTACGTACTCACACACAACGCAGATACGTGCACACACATATATCTACACATGTAGGCGCGCCCACACACATACACACACTCTTACGTGCCAAGCTAATTGAGGTTAGCTTAAGACATTCAACAAAATCGGAACAAAAAACGTGTTTCATCAGTTGTGTTTTAAATCAAGTTCTATCGCTTTGTTCTAGTTTCCATAAAACTTGGATTAACTCATTGTTTAAATATTCCCGAAGGAAGTTCTGGTCTTCATGTTGCAGGGATAATCTCAGTTAATTGAAGTTTTCCCACCTCACTAAATTTCAGATTTGTAATTCTATCTTGAATGTGTTTGTGTGTCTTTATGTATGTGTGTGCGTATATATATACATACATACATATATATACATACATACATATATATATATATATATATATATATATATATATATATATATATATATATATATATATATATATATATATATATATATATCCATACACTGACATCATGTAATAGATATTTCCTCTAGCCATAGTATATATATACACATACATACATACGTATATGTATGTATGTATGTATGTATGTATGTATGTATGTATGTATGTATATATATATATATATATATATATATATATATATATGTATATATATATATATATATAATATATATATATATATATATATATATATATATATATATATATATATATATATATATATATATATATATATGTATATATATATATATATATATATATATATATATATATATATGTATGAATGTATGTATATATATACGTATATATGGATTCATAATCATAATTACTTATGAAATAAAATACGTTTCTAAAAATTGGTTCCTTCCCTTGAGGTAGACGATGTAACACATACACGCATATGCCACACACTTATCGCTCATCAATATATATATATATATATATATATATATATATATATATATATATATATATATATACATATAGGTATGTGTGTGTATATATATATATATATATGTATATATATAAATATATGTATATATATATATATATATATATATATATATATATATATATATATATATATATATATATATATATATATATATATATATATGTATGTATGCATATAGATATACATGTATATGTATACATACATAAATATAAACATATATATTTATATATACATACACACACATATGTTTATATATACACATGTATATATGTATATATTCATCTTCAAGTATATATAATCTATATTTATGTGTGTGTGTGTGCGGGTGCGCGTTTGTGTGTGTGTGTGTTCAGGTTGATAAGCTCGGACTATGAACATCTAAATATCAGGGCTTTTACTGAATGATACAAGTTTTGTATATTAAATTAGCAATGTTTACATTAAATAATAAATCATTTACTTTTGTAATTCATAATTAATGTATTTAATCTACGTTAAAACCTATTCTGCGTTAGTTCGTAGCTCAAAGAGACATACATTATGTCTTCTGTGAGTACGTCTGCGCACACGCATGCGTAAACACATTACATATATATATATATATATTAGCAGAAATACCCGGCGTTGCCCGAGTTAAAGAGAATAATGAAATCTAAAAACGCCGTCTAGACTACGCATCATCTTTATATATAGAGATGTATATACACACACGCACCCAAACACACGTATATATATGTATATCAATATAAATATATGAAAGTCAATGAAGTTTCGTAAAAGAACGTGATCATGTACATACTTTCTTGCTGTTGTGATTATAACACCTCATTGTAAACTATGTTCCTTGTTTTCCCTTGTGGAGCATATACAAATAGGTTTTTTGTTGCTGCCCACTCTTGAGCAGCCAACATACAGTTGTCCATGTGAGAAGCAGGGCTCTTCCAAGAGAAGACCAGCTACAGACAGTGTTTGACCCTGATATTTGTTTATGGACATGGCAAAAGTCACACGAAGGGGGAATTGTAGTCTTCTGAATGTAAAAGGAATGTCTGCTCCTGATGGAGTAAGAGGAATTCTTGGAATAAAGACGTCATCCCCTTTTGCACATCCAGAAAGAATGGTAGCCTCGATAACGTGTGACATCATTTTCTAAATAATGCTCATCTGTTATGTTCGGGTTAAAATTTCATCAACATCAAAAATATATGAATTTTCATGGGAGTTATGGCCGTTATGCAAAGAATATAATTTCCAAATTTCATAAAGATCCATTCAGTACTTTTGACGTAGTTTTGGATAAGAAAACAAATGACGAATTTGTGTGTTTGTGTGCATGTGTATGTGTGTGTGATGGGTGTATATATGTATAGATATCTGTATGCATGTATATATGTATATATGTGTACATATTACATGTACATCTATATATATATATACATCTACACATATGTATACATATACATGTATGTATAGATCTATATATATATATATATATATACATATACGTGTACATCTATATGTATACATATACATCTCTCTCTCTCTCTCTCTCTCTCTTTCTCTCTCTTCTCTCTCTCTCTCTCTGAAAGTATCTGTCATTACAGTATCAAAATGGTGTATATATACATGTATATGTATACATATACATCTCTCTCTCTCTCTCTTTCTGTCTCTCTCTTTCTGTCTCTCTCTTTCTGTCTCTCTCTTTCTCTCTTTCTCTGTCTGTGAAAGTATCTGTCACTACAGTATCGAAATGTGATTGTTTCAGTTAGTGGAATAGTTTCATTTTTAAAGTGAAAGTATTTGACATGAGTGTTTTTGTTTCACTTTTGACACGTAATACTTAAATAGTGGAGGAGATATTATGTTGCCGTGTGCTCGAACTCTGCAAGAAGTTAATAATTTTTTTTGACTAAAACACAACTGGAACCCTAAGTAAGGCATGTGTAAAATTTGAATGAAATTGGTTGCGTAGTTCTCGAGTTTTAGGGATTCACACAGACAGACAGACAGACAGACAG
>NC_142931.1:132694494-132699494 GCF_046866305.1 Octopus bimaculoides | reverse complement strand
TACCCTAATTAACCCAGTTTTGCTCGGTTGAACAGCAATTGTCACAGACATTCAATTCAGTGACAACAGAATAGGTGAGACGGCGCCACTTCTCTAAAAGACAGCTGGTTAGGGATAAACTCAAATGTTATGCAACGACGACCTTAGTTTGATTTATTATCGCAACTGACATCGAAGAATGACGTGAACAGTTCGTGCCATGATACCAGAAAAGCATTCAATTCTCAATGGTTCAATGAGGTTACTATGTCGTAGACGCAGCTTTAGTTTTCAGTTTGCTCTATTTAAGAATAAATTGTTACCACAAGGATGCAGAGAACTGTTGCATTGTTGGTTTCAAATTTTAGTCCAAAGCCGGAAATTTTGGAGGAGAGAATAATTCAAATGCATTTACTCCACTACCCAAATGATACTTATTTTATCGACCCCAAGAGCATGAAAGGCAACGTAGAACTCGGCGGAATTTGAACTCAGAACCTGAAGACAGATGAAATACCGTTAAGTATTTCGTCCAGCGTGCTAACGATTTTGCCACATCACTGCTTTAAGCTATTGTATTGTTATCATGAGTTTATATTCACAAATGGTTCTACGAAGGACAACAGAGAACCACGCCAGTATTGAGTCTCAAAGTAAAATCAGAACCGCCAATTGTTTCGTCTAGCTCTACTCTATATATACATATATACTAGCTGGTGTACTCGGTAATTCCCAGGCGTAAAGATGTTCTATTTAAACGCCTTATTACTCTGATATAAAAAGGCAATTTTCTTATAACTGTCACAAAAGGTGTATTTTCCGTCACGAAAAAATACAAAAACTGTCAGCTGGAGGAGGGAGAAATTGTCGGAGGTTGGCGAGAGAGCTTTTCAGAGGTTGGCGAGAGAGACTGTCGGCGGGAGAGGCATATTTGTTCCAAAATTTCAGTCTTGCAGGGCTTCGTGATGCACAATGTTTTTGGTTTTGCCGTTGGGTGCAAAGATGAATAAATTTTCCGGATTTCCAACTCTAGAGCATCCGACATAGAGCTGTCCGTGAGAAAAAGCAGGATTGGGACACGCTTATTAAATACGTTCTGGAATCAAAAATTTTATCTCCTGTCATCGAAAAAGTAAAACTGTGTCTCCTCCAGAACTTACACTAACACGATAATTAATAATGTGTAAAAACTACAACTAACAACGGGACAGGCTGAAAGACTAAAAGGAACACTATATATGGATGTAGGTATATATATATACATATACATATACATATATATATATATATATATATATATATATATATATATATATATATATATATATATATATATATACATATATATATAGGGAGAATTCACAAAAAAAAAGACGAAGACAGGTGGTGTAGACAACAAACAGATGTATTAGTTTAACGCTTGGGACATGAAAAAGTTTTTAACGTTTCGAGCCTACGCTCTTCCACAGAAAGGAATACAGAAAAAAGCAAGGAGAGAAAATAAAGAATGTGTAGTAGCTAGCGATCTATCATGGTGAATGCCGGACAGAAGGGTCACACAGGAGAGCTAGGAAGAAGGGGAGATAATAAAGTAGTGGTCATTCCAAAACGAAAGTGCGCGTGCGTTGTGTATAAGAGAGTATGTATGTGCGTGTGGAAGAGGGCTGGTGACCTTGACGTGTGCGAGTGTGTATGTGTAGGTGTGAGGATCTGGGGCTGGGAAGTGGTCAGTGCTAGTGTGTGCGTGGTGGTGTGATGTGTTGTGTGGTATGGTGGTGTGATGGTGTTGGGAGGTAGGAGAGGTGAGAGTGGGGAATTCAAGGGTGGGGGTAGAGGTGGGGGTATGTGGGAGTGGGTATATATATATGGGTATATATATATATATATATATATATATATATATATATAGTAAATCTAGAGAAGAACAAACACAAGAAAACAACAATAACAACGCGTGGGCGTGGTACATGTAAAGTATTAGCAGACGCTCTGGGAAGGAAAGAAAGATGGTTTAACGTTTCGAGCAAACGCTCTTCTTTGGAAACAGGAAACTCCAATGAAAAGGAAGACGGAGGAAGAAAATCGCCAACGATTCACATGTGGTTACATTTTCAAAAGTCATATATATATATATATATATATATATATATATATATACGCATGCATACATATATACGTATATATAAGTATAAGTATATATATACGTATATATATATATATATATATATATATATATATATATATATATATATATATATATATGTGTGTGTATACACACACATATAGGTATATATACATATATCCGTGTACATATGTATATGCATATACCTGCATATATATATATGTACATACATATGTATATGGCTATACATGCAAATATATATGTGTGTGTGTGTGTGTGTGTGTGTGTGTGTGCGCGCATATAATTAATAATGATTGACAAAAGAACAGGTGCTACGTAATCACCTTCATTAGCATACAGCTGTTTCTGCTGTGAAGATATATACATATACATACTTGCATATGTTCTAAAGTGCATGACAGATGCGATTGCATTTATAATTGCTTCTGAAGAAGTCACATGTACTTAAAAAATCTGACTGTCGCAAACAGACAACAAGTTTATTGATTTCATACGATCGGTATGTAGTATGTGGATCATATGAGTAAACCATTCCACTCTTTATTCTTATGTCATATACTGTTTATCCGTATTTTACGATAGCATACAACCCTGCTGCATTTCATTAGCCATCTAAAAAGAAGGATCTGTTTTGGAGTTTAATGGAACATATGAAATGCTGACTCATTAGCTATATATCGTAGGTTTTAATAGATTCTTCGAAAACATAGCTTCGTGTGTATATGTGTTTATGCTCATTTATGTATATATGCCGTGAAGGTGCGTGGCTTAGTGGTTAGGGCATTCGGCTCACGATCGTAAGGTCGTGAGTTCAATTCCCGGCGACGCGTTGTGTCCTTGAGCAAGACACTTTATTTCACGTTGCTCCAGTCCACTCAGCTGGTAAAAATGAGTAGTACCTGTATTTCAAAGGGCCGGCCTTGTCACACTTTGTGTCACGTTGAATCTCCCTGAGAACTACGTTAGGGGTACACGTGTCTACACGAATTGCTCAGTCACTTGCACTTTAATTTCACGAGCAAGCTGTTCCGTTGATCGTATCAGCTGGGACCCTCGTCGTCGTAACCGACGGAGTGCTCCTAGTATATATACCACAGAAAATCCTCAAACTAGGCACCGATATCTAAGCGTCATCCAAGTTTTGAATGGTTTTACAAATGAGTCTTTTATTGCTAGTGCAGATGAAATCAACACATTTGGCAGGACCTTTATTGAAAAGACACCAGCTAAAGACCTGTGTCCATTCCTTTAAACTTTAAACTGCTTGATCTTTGTTCGCTTGTCAGAAATAAATATGACCCTAGAATCTATAAGTATATTTGCTAATCTCCTGTATTTATTTAATCATTTAATATATCGGACATACAGTAATAGCTATAAACGGTTTGGCATTTTAATATGTTAAATGTAAAGGGGTAAAAAAAAAAAATATATATATATTATAAGAAAATCAAAATAAAAGAAAACAGTATTTAATGCGTAAAAGATTTAAAATATTTATCATGTATTTATTATAACATTAATTATATTTAAAAAAATATTAACAAATTTTAGACGTAATTTAATATTTAAATATTTGGTTTTAGTTATAGCAATAAATTCTGTGTGAATAGGGTCTTTCTTTCAACCGCCATTTAACTCCAATAATTGTTAAATAAAGATATATGCGCATATGTCTATAATACTGTGTGTTCAATTTCGATTTTCACACACGATTAATTGCTATTTAAAAGTTATACGAAGCCACATATTTCATATTTAAAGAGAGGTTGTTAAAAGCTTTAAAACCGACGACATTTTTCGCTTCCTTGTTATTTCAATATTATAGTTTTAACTACAGCTCGCTCAAGCTAAATGCAAACTGCCATATCGCATTGATTGTTATTAAATTTACCAATATTACTGATAATTGATGACAATATCCATTAACTTCAAATAATAAACTTTGACCGAAATATTATAAGACGGAAGTGACGATTTATAAAAGAGTAATATTAATTTAATTCAGTTTCTCATAGGCTCTCTCTTTCTCTCTCTCTCTCTCTCTCTCTCTCTCTCTCTCTCTCTCTCTCTCTCTCTCTTTCTTTCTCTCTCTTTCTTCCTCTCTCTTTCTTTCTCTCTCTCTCTCTTTCTCTCTCTCTTTCTTTCTTTCTGTATATATATATATATATATATATATATATATATATGTGTGTGTATATATATATATATATATATATATAAATATATATATATATATATATATATATATATATATATATATATATATATATATAGCCACATCCACAAACATACATACACATATACATACATGCATACATAAACATATATATGCACATGTACATACGTATATACATATATAGAATGCTACACACGCACACACTTGAGAAAATTGAGCCACTTTAGTATATTTTCCGCCGATTAAAAAATTATGTGTGCATGGATTTGGGTGTATATATGTATGTATGAGTGTGTGTGTGTGTGTGTGTGTGTGTGTGTGTGTGTGTTTGTGTGTGTGTGTGTGTGTGCATATCTATAAGCATATATGTGCGTATATAGGTATATAAACGTGTATACGTTTATGTATCCGTGTGTGTGTACATACATATATACATATATATATATATATATATATATATATATAACGATAGAGACGGAAAATAGAATATACACACACATACACACACTCGCACATGAGATTTAACATTGCTATATATATATATATATATATATATATATATATATATATATATATATATATAGATAGATAGATAGATAGACAGATAGATAGATAGATTATATGCATATATAAACATGTATATATGATTATCTATCTCTCTCTACCTCTCTCTCTATATACATATACGTGTGTATATGC
>NC_142931.1:132674494-132689494 GCF_046866305.1 Octopus bimaculoides | reverse complement strand
TCTCTGTACATTTTGTCGCCAGTGTTAAGCTGCATCGGACCTAAAGCTGCGGCCTTTCCTTTCAATAGCATCGGTAGCAATGGAGAGAGGTTAGTTGCATGTTTGGGCAACTATCAGTCCTTCACGAAACTGTGCTTGCTCGGACCTGCACGCACAAATGCAGATAAATGATAAGCCCTGACTGACGGAGGCCCTCTATAGTGCAAACATACATATATATATGTGTGCGTTTGTATATATATATATATATATATATATATATATATATATGTGTGTGTAGATATAGACATATTGATACACAGATGGATAAATAGATGTGTATATGTACGTGTACACACACACACACACACACACACACACACACACACACACACACACACACACACACACACACACACACACACGTTGCCCCTGGTCTCCATGGCTAATTTCAAGGAGCATTTGCTTTTGTTATCGACCCCCAGGACAGATTTGGGATAATGTGATCGAGAAGTTAGCTCAGTAACAGATATTTGACTGACTTTTTTCTCAAAAGTGCACTTGGCTATATTCGTTAGGGTGGTGATAGTAATGCCGTTAGTCGCGGCGGTGGTGGTGGTGGTGGTGGTTGTAGTGACAGTAGGGGTGGCAGTGGCTCCTTTCTGTAAGTGCTGGATTAATATTATTCCATACACATGCATACGTGATATATACATACATATATACGTATACATAATAACAGATAATGAACAAGCAAAATATTTGACATTACTCAAGAACATTTAATCTAAGAACGCGTATATGTATACATACATTCATACGTATATAGATAGATAGATAGATAGATAGACGGTAAGCTAGATGAAGTCGGTGAGCTGGCAGAAACGTTAGCACGCCGGGCGAAATGCTTAACGGTATTTCGTCTGCCGTTACGTTCTGAGTTCAAATTCCGCCGAGGTCGACTTTACCTTTCATCCTTTCGGGGTCGATAAATCAAGTACCATTTACGCACTGGGGTCGATGTAATCGACTTAATCCCTTTGTCTGACCTTGTTTGTCCCCTCTTTGTTTAGCCCCTTGTGGGCAATAAATAAAAAAGATAGGTAGATAGATAGATGAAAAGTGGTTAGGAGTCCAGACAAATCAAAAATTATAGTTAAAAAAAGTATACAAAGTTGGAAAAAGCACATAACTATCTAGAAATGTGATAAAATCCATATAATCTCAATATCGTGTGTGAAACAAATAGTCTTTTACAGTCTGACGTTTCTTTAGTGGTTCAGTGTGTGTGTGTGTGTGTGTGTGTGTGTGTGTGTGTGTGTAGGCGCAGGCGTGGCTGTGTCGTAAGAAGCTTGCTTCCCAACCACATGGTTCCGGTTTCAGTCCCACAGCGTGGCACCTTGGGCAAGTGTCTTTTACTATAGCCACAGGCCGACCAAAGCCTTGTGACTGGATTTGTTAGACGGAAATTGAAATTTTCAAAAAACTGGCAAAGTCCCCACCTAAACGGAGGAAATGCAATTTATGTGGGTGTCCTTTTTTGAAATTTTGTCATTTATAGCCATTTTTAGTTTGTCCATTAAAATGTCATTGAAATGGTGTCATGTCACAAAATCTCACGATTTATTTTCTTCTATACTTATTACAATTGTGCCAAAACTCGAGTTCCTGTTGCTAGTAGTTTGGGATTTAGCTAGGTTTGAAAACACTGCAAAGTAGACCATTTGTCACACAACAAAATAAGCACTGGGCTTACAAAGAATAAGTCCTGGAGTCGATTTGCTCGACTAAAGGCGGTGCTCCAGCATGGCCGGCACTCCAACGCTTATAACCACGATAGTTCCAGTTGATCCGATCAACGGAATAGCTTGCTCATGAGATTAACGTGCAAGTGGCTGAGCACTCCACAGGCACGTGTACCCCCCTTCACATACATCTCAGGAAGATTCAGTGTGACACAGAGTGTGACAAGGCTGGCCCCTTGAAATACAAGTACTACTTTTTTTTGCCAGCTGAGTGGACTGGAGCACCGTGAAATAAAGTGTCTTGCTCAAGGACACAACGCGCTGCTGGGAATCGAACTCGTGACCCTACGATCACGAGCCGAATACCCCTAACCATTAAGCCACGCGCCTTCACATATGTATTTAATATACTTCATATACTGATGTGTCTAATTTGCTTATCCCCACATTTGATTCTATACGTGTGTTGTGTGTGTGTGTGTGTGTGTGTGTGTGTGTGTGTGTGTGTGTGTGTGTGTGTGTGTGTGTGTGTGTGTGCGTGCGTGTGTGTGTGTGTTCGTGTGTCTGTATGGAACAGCGGTAACGTTACCACAGCAGCATTTAATATTTTACCAGAGAACATCTTTTTAATGGAGGTAATTGATATTGCTTTGATGATGTTATATTCTGAATTTCAGTGTCCACAGAAGATCAAGTACTACAGAAAAAAGCTTCTAAAAACGTTAGACTGTTTCTGAAGATTGTGGATTACTTTGCAGTTTCGAAGATGTATCTTTATCAGCGTAATCTTGAATAATCATTTATTTTATTCTGCAATGTCTTGAAAATCTAAACTTGGCTCATGGACCCCGTTTCATGGCACTCCGTCGCTTACGACGACGAGGGTTCCAGTTGATCCGATCAACGGAACAGCCTGCTCGTGAAATTAACGTGCAAGTAGCTGAGCATTCCACAGATACGTGTACCCTTAACATAGTTCTCGGGGATATTCAGTGTGACACAGTGTGACAAGGCTGACCCTTTGAATTACAGGCACAACAGAAACAGTAAGAAAGAGTGAGAGAAAGTTGTGGTGAAAGAGCACAGCAGGGTTCGCCACCATCCCCTGCCGGAGCCTCGTGGAGCTTCAAATGTTTTTCGCTCAATAAACACCCACAATGCCTGGTCTGGAAATTGAAACCGCGATCCTATGACCGCGAGTCCGCTGCCTTAACCACTGGGCCATTGCGCCTCCACGTTATTTCCGTAATAAGAACAAAAAATATGCATATATCTAAAAATCGAAAATACCGAATACATAAATAATTCCACTGACCAAACAATGGCAGCGTCCCCAATTCTTCAGCATGGCTATAGCCTTTGAGCTGGAACACATAAAAAGGTAAAGGAGTAATGAAGCCAGAATTCAGTCACCACCTAAAATAAAACATTCTTCAATCGATTGAATAATTGAGAGTACAAGCCCTCAACGCTTTATTCCTCCCACGATTCTCTGTCAGTTATGACGATGAGTGTTCTAGTTGACACGATCAGTGGAACAGCCTGCAGTCACTAATTTCAAAATAAAGTCCGTTGTATTGTTTCATCTCAGGTGAAACATCCTAACTTTATTTCTTGGGTTTTTTTATTAACCTTACGAAACTATAAACACCACCGCTATTCTCTCTCTCTCTCTCTCTCTCTCTCTCTCTATATATATATATATATATATATATATATATATACATATATATATATCCCTCTCTCTCTCTCTCTCTCTCTCTCTCTATTTATCTGTCTATCGCCCTCTTTCTCTCACACACACACATACAAGTACTCCCCCTCTCTCTCTCTCTCTATCTAGCTCCCCCTCTCTCTCTCTGATACACACACACACACACACACACACACACACACACTCACTCTCTCTCTCCTTCTCACGTCTTTTCTCTCTCCTACACACATTCATTGTCTCTCCCTCGCGCTCTCTTACACCCGTACATTCTCTCTCTCTCATATATTCTCATTGCCTGTCTATCTTTCTCTTTTTCCTCCTTTTTTTCTTTCTCTCTCTCTCATTGTCTGTCTGTCTGTCTTTCTCTTCCTCAATGTCTATCTGTGTGTCTCTTTCTATCTCTCCCTCTCCCCCCACTCGGTCGTCCAAATTTACAATTAACACCAGTTGTACATTGTTAGTCGTTCTTTATCTTTCATTGTATATCTTCTTGTCTCTCTCTCTCTCTCTCTCTCTCTCTCTCTCTCCTTCTCTCTCTTTCATTGTCTCTTTGCATCTCAGCCACTCCCTCCCTTCACCCGGTCGTCCAAATTTACAGTTAACACCAGTGTACAATAGAAGAAAGATCAAGGTGTGATCGACTGTGGACAAGTACTTACAACCTGACAGTACATGTTGGCTTATTGTGTCACGGCTGGTGCCAACCTGTGTCCTTTACCGATTCTTTGTTGACACTCTGCAGTTAACTCTCGAGCTAGCTTTGTTCAAGCAAACCAAGGCGACCATTTGCTTAAGAAACACCCGCTTTTCCTCGTCTACACACACACACACACACATGTACATACACACACACATGTACATACACACACACACACACACGTATATACATGCACACATACACACTCACAGATACACACGCTCACGTACATACATCTACACGCGCGTGTACTCAGATAAGCATTTGTATTAGCAGACACGAAACATAGACATACACACGTACGCACAAATACACATTAACAGGAACAAGCATACACCTGCACATGTGTGCTAACCACGCACACACACACAAACACAGATACACACTCGTACATACATACATGCATACATACATACATACAGACAGACAGACATGCATGCATATATATAGACAGACAGACATGCATACATACATGTACACACATATTCACACACTAAAAATACATATGCGTTCGTAAAAGAATTTTCTCGACTTCTTAGCATGACAGATAACGGAGAGTGAATATGTATGTTCATACCGAACAGGGGGAGGAGGAGGAGACCCCCCTTCGGTCATGAATGACCATGGGATTGCACTTAGAAAGTTACCCTCCCAGGCACAAGTCTGGCCAAGGTTGTTTATGGAAGACCAGCGGTCACCCATGCATACTCCCTCTCCACACCACTGATGTTATCCAAATCGACCAGATGAAGTGGTTAACTGGATATGGGAATGCCTACCTGCTAGAAATACCAGTCTTGACGATAGTTATCACAACTAAATCAGACAACCTGATGTCATTCAACACAAGACTCTGAAATTGGTAACGTCCTCAGCCATTTCTTATTTGCAGTCAAACTGTCAATCATGCGATCCTGAAATTGCGAGAGAAAATCAAATTATGTTCGCTTTCAGGTCTTTGTCTCTTACCATTCCCGAATTCATCTTGAAGTTGTTGGGATATTACCTCTGCAAAGAACTCGGCTGCATGCACAGGAAAAATATGTTTAGCTTTTCTATGCCTGTACAAAATTTTTACGCTGAGTTTTCCTGAGATGGATGTTGTTTTATACTCGGACCCTAAGTCCGTGAGCCTACAGACTTTCTCGTCAGTGACTATTCTTTCTGTAGCTACATTACTTACTGATCGCTGCTTTTGGTTTAATTTTAATCAGTAGACTGGTTTATAGAAGATCGACTGTTTACGAAAGAACCACTTTATTTCCTTCCACGTACAATGCTTTGGTTTTATATTCTCATCCACTTACTCAACGTTCCTTTTTCGAACATTTAGGAAGTTTGGGATACGAACGAAAACTCTAAATGCGCTGCTCTTCTTCACCTGCAACCTGTGCAGCTGTATTTCAGTAACTGAGTTGTAATTTCTCTACTTCTTTGTATGATATAGTGTCAGAATCCAGAAATAGGGTCCCTGACAGCAGTGAGGGCGAAATACTCTTGATCCATGTGTTTTGAAAGATGAGTTTTCGTAAGATGAGTCTCACTGGCTGAGAAGTGCAGGTTTCAAATCCAGCACTAAAGGGTTCTCGATTGCCGCCCACGATAAAAACTTTCCCACCAGAAACCTCCAAAAGAATATGATAAAGAACACTTTAAGTAACTTCAGAATATGTAGCGTTAGGCAAGAAACATGTATATTGTCTTCGGCTACTTACTTTTAACCAAGAGAGGATACAACTATAGTATGAAAGAGTTCATATTCAGTAAGTTATACCGTCATTATGAAATGCCGGCAGAAAAAGATGACGTAAACAATACACCAATAAAGGATCTAGAGAATGACAAAACAACTACATACTAAGACAATGTCAGTGAATCTTTTTAGCTAAGTGAGGCAAAATTTTAATGTTTTCCCCATAAAGCATTTCTTTCTACTATAGATACAACTGGTACTTATTTTATTAACCTCGAAAAGATGACAAGCAAAGTCGAGGTCTTGTTATTGGAGAATCACATGTATACAGGTGTTTTTGTCATCGTGTTTGTCCGTGTATTAGACAGACTGCTGCATAAAAAGTACCCATTTTTGCATGCATAATTTGTGGAAAAAGCGAATTTAGTATGTTTCATCATACACTTATTGAAATATATCTTGAATGCTTTTGTTGAGGAAATGCATGATTGCACATGTAAATACAATGTTGTAACAGGATACGAGAATGAAGTAGAAACCTATGCATTTATCATAAAGAAATTAGTTATGGGAGTTCTGTAGTTCAACTTCATGGTTTTTTTTTATCAACTCTTTTGTTGTTTATATTTTGGTTCAATTGAATCGCTACAGGATGTAAAACTCGTTTTTCTTGCTGATATTTTGTGTTACCGCGACTGGTCACCAAGGTGGCGCATAACTGCAATGATTGCAAATACCTGGCAGGTGAATGAAAATTGAACATGCTTTTCATCTTTCTAGGGGGATTTTCCATTTAGATAATTAAAAAAGTTTTACAAGATACAACGAAACGATGTGACGTCTCCACAGAACTACTGATGTACGTAAACCAGCGAGTACAGTGTATGTAAATGCTGATCTACAGAAAATCAGCCTATTTTACTAATCTTATATAATAAAAAGTTTGTGTGTGTGTGTGTGTGTGTGTGTGTGTGTGTGTGTGTGTGTATGTGTGTGTGTGTGTGTGTGTGTGTTCCTTATGGATTCGAAAACTGAGTTGTCGATTTTGACGTATGAGGTATCAAAAGATTTAGTAATCTTTCGGTTATGTTTTTTGCACAACTCTTTCTTTACTACAAAAATAATCTCGAAAACGAAGTCGGATCGCACAATTTTGAGGTCCTCAGCTAATGGAGGCAACTCTACCTGAACAATCTTAAAATACATGGAGTTTTACCTGAGAATCAAAATTCGAAGATATACCGTTAACTTTATTAGTATTATTTAGTAGATAATTTTTTTAATGTGAAGTATGTTTGTCTGTGTTTGTTTTTAGCCCAGAGTTGTCTCTGATGGAGTAGACTCATCGCATAGTTTTTTCTTCTTCCTGAAATACTATAAATCTGCGTCTTTTATTGAAAGGGTGTGTTTTAAGAGAGATTTGACTGCTATTTGTAGTGACTCAAGTTACCACAGAGACACCTGTGTGTGTGTGTGTGTGTGTTTTGTTGTGGTGAAAAAAATACTTTTTCTCAGAATATTTTGCACAAAAACCTTTTAAGAAATCTGGACAACTTTCTTACTGCTAACCATTCATCTTCAAATTTCAATTGTTAATTGTTGGAAGTCAAGTAGACTGAGGTGTACATAGAGTGTTATCGTATAGAGTGGAAGTTCAATACGAAGTTTTGAACTCATTATCTTGTGGTTAGTAATCCATTACCTTTAATTTGAAGCCATTTAGTCTTTCGACTGTCGCCATGATGGGATATCACCTTCAAAAATTTAATTGATCATACTGACCTCAGTACGTATTTCAATCTAGCATTTATTTCATAAGTCTCTGTTTGATGACATAGTGGGACACAATACTCGTTTTAACAAGAAATGTAAACGCACACACATACACACTCTGCATGGTACCTTGGGTAAAAGTGTTTTCTACTATAGCCCTAGGCCAACCACAGACTTGTGACCGAATTTGGTAGACGGAAACTGAAGCGTTGTTCACCAGAAAAGGATCGAAAATCATGTTTATAAAGAAGAGTTGTTTGCCTCATACTCCTCGTGTGCCGATTTTGCCCCTAAGAAACGAACAAATAATACAATGTGGCTGTAGGTCATAACACCCGGACAACGCCGAGGTGTATTGCTAGTATCTTATAAAACTACGAGTTTTGTGAAATATAAATTTCAACATATATTTATAATACTAGGCTGATATAGTTGTTTCACATTTTGAAACAAGGCCAGCCATTTTTACGGTGGAGGGCTTTGATCACAGTACTTGAACGGTACTTTACTTTTATCGACCCCGGAGGGATGAAAATCACAGTTGGCTTCGGCGGGAATTGAACTCAGAACACAAAGGACAGGAACAATCGCCGCCGAGCATTTTCCCAGCGCGCTAACGATTTTGCTGGCTTGCCGCCTTCTGCTAACTAGGATAATAAAATGAAATATGACGAATGTTACTTGAATGCCTTTCTTCATGTTAAATCTCAAAAGACCAGTTGTTGTGTAAGATGAATTTACGTGTACATTTTAATTCTATGCAGGCATCACTCAAGTCATCACTCATTCAGTTTCTTTAGTTTGTTTCTTCATTGTTTAGAATTGAGAACGTTGATGAGCTAATGGTTAGGAGTACTTTTAGAAGAATTTTAAGAGCACCAGACATTTCGGTAATCCATTTCTACACTCTCGGAAGTTCAGCATCCGAATGCTTATTCACGATTACTTTATACACGTACATGTGCAATTTCATCTACATCCGTTGAAAATGTTATGAAATTTCGTTTCTAAACAGAATTGAGTTGGAAGTTGACTAACTGCATTTCTAGTTTTATTAAATGCAAACCACTCAAGGTCATCTAATTTCAGATGTGTGATATTTGCTTCGTCAGGATGTATTATAAATTGAATTCAATTCTTCTAATTCTCTGAATTGCAAATCTAGAAAACTGCTCAGTCACGGCCGTTATAACTTTTGCAAACTATTTCATACGTTGTTCAAGATTCTTAGAGCTGGTTTCTTGGAAAAAAATTTACTCGTTCTTGAGAAGTGCTTGAAACTTTTACCTTTTAGATCTCATTGAGAAATGCCGAGTTTGCTTGCAACACCAATCGTCACATCGACCGTTTTCCCAAGCTTTGTAGTTTAATGTTTCATTTAGATGCAATGATAAATCCGTGTACAAATTAAGCTTGCTGAACCAAACAAAATCACTTAGCTGAGGAAAATCATGTTGTATGCTTTTCATATAAAAAAAAGTAAACCTATTTCATTCAAACAGTCAACAAACTGTTCAAGTACTTCATTACAATTCAACCATCGTAACCTATATTACGTTAGTAAACCACTGTAAACTGATACAATTTTATTCAAAAGTTAATTTAATTTTCGTTTATGTTAAGTCCTGTCAGCTATCTAAATGATTACATTTCTCACAACTGTCATCGCATTATCGAAATCTCTAAAGTTTACTTCTGCACACAACACTTCTTGGTGTGTATACAGTGGAATAAAACCAAAGTACGTCCAATAACTTCTGTAAATTTCTTTACAAAATCAACGTTTTGGTCTACATTATTAAAACCATAAGTCGTAATTGAACTCATTTTAGAACTTTATTTTATTTCCCCGAAGCATTTTGACGACACAGTCACATGTCTTTTCCTGGCGTTTTTTGAAACAAACTCCCTAACTTAATCAACTCCTCGTGAATATTGTCAACATGGAAATATTTGCAATATATATCAGTAGTCTCATGACGACGAATAAAAAAACAAGTCGCTGGTATTTAACAGTTGTGTAGCTAAAGTGTGTGTGTGTCATCCAGGGCATCCCTCGAGTTTAATGCCCCAACAAGATCAGGGACGAAATAAGACACAGATCCTGGAACTGGATCGGACACATCCTCAGACAAAATCGAGAAAGCGATTGTATGGTGTCACTAAAGTGGAATCCAGAGGGGGGAAAAAAGTAGCCGGGCGCCCTAAAACCACATGGCGAAGGAATATTGACAAGGAAAGGAAAGGATAAGAGCAGAGAAGCTGGAATGAGACCAGAACAGTGAGAGAAAACAGAGCTGGCTGGAGAGATCGTGTTGCGGCCTTATATGCCTCATGGCACTGAGAGAACAACTAACTAGCCTGCCCCTTATACAGCAGACCCAAAAGCGCTGCCCCCCCCCCCAAGTATAATCCGGGCTGGACAGCTCTCTCGCCCATTCGTTCTTAGCTACGCTGCTAGGTTAGCCTGTCCCAAAAGTCGTTTTATGCTGGGTTAGCCTGTTTCAGCAGTAGTTTTATGAGTTGCTAATTCGTTAATTTGTAAGCGTTTTGCGATTTCATAGGTATCCCCGAAAAATATATTCTTTTGAGACAAATATGTTAATCTTTAAAATTCTTCATCAAATTTAGGGAGCTTTTTATAACATGATATTGCCAAGAGATTGTGTTTGAATCCCCATTGCTTGTCACCTAAAAACTAGTGGCGTGTCACTTCTGACGAGAATATCGTAGGTCCACCATCTCTGTGATTGGATATGCAGATCCACACAGAAAAGGAAAAAAAAAAAAACCAAGGCTAATCAACCGGATATTGTTGTTAAAATCGACCGGAAAAAGGAAGCGCTTCCTATACAAAGAATCTGACCCAATAGACGATAATCTCAAAGAAATCAAGAAATTACATTCACATGAATTTTTTGAAATAAAGATGACCAAAAAAAATCCCTATAATACGCGCCTTGGGAATAAAAACAAGCACATACGTAACAAAAGTATCAAGATTTAAATTTGAATATGTACAAGGCTCTGTTCATGTATTTGGTAGGATACTTTCTGTATAATTAGAGAATACCAAAACACAGTACATACGGCAAAACGACGTTTGGAAAGGCAGAGAAAGTATAATAATAATAATAATAACAATAATAATAATAATAATAATAATAATAATAATAATAATAATAATAATAATAGTAATAATAATAATTAATTCGTTTTATTGGCCACAAGGGCTAATGTCAATTAAAAACATGTAAGGACAAAGACAGGACGAAGGTTACAAAATGTTTGGTCCGAAAAGGTACGAAAGTTCGTTTAAACAGAGGAAGAAAACGGAGAAAGTAATAGTAATAATAATAATAATAATAATAATAATAGCATGGATTGTCCATTGGACACTTTGCAACAAGTATGGACTTGACAGAGCAAAAAAGTGGTACGAACATAAACCCGAAGGCATCATCGAAAATGATAATGCAAAGATCCTATGGGATTTTATGATTCAATGTGACCATGAGATAGAGAATAGGAAACCAGATATAGTGTTAATTGAGAAAGAAAGCAAACGATGCTGGGTTATAGATATAGCATGCCCAGTTGACAACAAGGTATGCGATAAGGAAGAAAGAAAAGTTGATAGATATGACAGGTTAGCGTGGGAGGTTAAGCAGGTGTGGTCGCTGAAAAAGGTGGTAGTAGTACCAGTAATTGTCGTAGCCTTGGGAACAGTGAGTAAAAATCTTGGGAAGTACATGAGACAAATAAGGGTGGAGCACTTGCAGAAAACAGCACTGCTTGGAACAGCTCAAATGCTCCAGATGCTGCTCGAAAAATAAGGGGTGTTACCTTAGTTCACTGGTAGTGAACAGCTGACACCGTAGTACATCTCCAGCGTTAGAAGCTGTGCAAAGACAAAATAATAATAATAATAATAATAATAATAATCCTTTCTACAAGGCATGAAATTTTGGCAGTGGCGTCGGTCGATTTCATTGACCTCAGTATTTGACTGGTACTTATTTCTTCGACTCCGAAAGGATGAAAGAGTAATTCGACCTCAGTGGAATTTGAACTCGAAAGTAAAGCCGGAAGAAATGCTACTAAGCATTTTGTCTAGTGCGCTAACGGTTCTGCCAGCTTGTTGCATCATAATCCTTTCTACTATAAGTACAAAGCCTGAAATTTTGTCGGAGGGTTTAGTCCATTACATTGACCCCAGTGTTCAGCTGGTACTTTTTTCGAAAGGAAAAGTTGACCACAGCAGTATTTGAACTCAAAATGTAAAGACGGGTGAAATGCCGCTAAGTACTTTGCTCGGCGTGCAGGCGATCCTGCCAGTTCGCCACCTTTTGTCGCTTTATTATAATAATAGTTAGTAAATAATTCTTTCTACCATAGGCACATGTGGAGGCGCGTGGCTTAGTGGTTAGGGTGTTAGCATCATGATCGTAAGATTATGGTTTCGATTCCTGGACCGGGCGACGCGTTGTGTTCTTGAGCAAAACACTTCATTTCACGTTGCTCCAGTCCACTCAGCTGGCAAAAATGAGTAACGCTGCGTGGACTGGCGTCCCGTCCAGCTGGGGAACGCATACGCCATTGAAACCAGGAAACCGGGCCCATAAGCCTGGTTAGGCTTTAAAAGGGCGCATTTATTATTTTTTTATTACTATAGGCACATGTCCTAAAATTTTGCGGGAGAGAGTTTGTGTATCAGAGCGACTTCAGTGGTCAACTGATACTCATGTTATCGACCCCAAAAGGATGTGTCAATTCGGCTTCGGTGGCGACTTGAACTCGGAACTTAAAGCACTGGAAGAAATACTGCTAAGCATTTTCTCCGAGGCGCTAACAATTTTGCCAGCTTGCAGGTACAAGGCACATTTTGAAGAGAAGAGAGTAATCGATTCCACCGATCCCAGTACTTGATAGATACTTAATTTTATCGACCCCCAGATGGAAAACAGACAAAGTTGACCTCGGTGGTATTTGAATTGAGAATGTAAAAAGTTGAAACAAATACCGCAAAGCATTTTATCAGTTGTTCTATCGATTCTGCCAGCTCATTGGAGCAACTTCTTCCGGCGGCACAAGGTCACAGATTGCTTGATAAAATCTGCACTCGATCGGTTCTTATTTTATCGATTAGGAAACATGAAAAGTAAAGTCGACTTCGAGCAAGGAATATGACATTTTAGTCAAACGTTCTATCGGTTTGACATGCACTTACATGCGTGTACGGAGGCACATGGAGACACATATACTCCTGTGCGCAGATACACACCAGCACGCTAATCAATGCACATATATACAGGTACACCAACACATTAGTTTCTGACAAAAGCCTTGTGAGTGGATTTCGTAGACAGAAACTGAAAGAACTCCGTCGTGTGTGTGTGTATGTGTGTGTGTGTGTGTGTGTGTGTACGTGCGAGTCTTTGAGTTTGTCCCATAACTACTGCTTGACAACAGGTGTTGGTGTATTTACGTCCCGTAACTTAGCAGTTCGTTAAAGGCTAAGTTACGGGCAGGTAAACACACCAACTGATAGAACAAGTCCCAGGCTTGAAAAGAAAATAAGTGAAAGAGTCGTTTCATTCGACTAGAAATTCTTCAAGGGGATGCCCCAGCATGGCCGCAATCTAATGATTGAAACAGCTATAAAAGATAAAATATGAAATGCGCCATAAATCACTGCCAAAGACCATCCTGACTAGAAGTGTTAAGAGGAAGAGAGTAAGGGGCCACCGAAGATTTTCATGGACTGCCGAGCCCCAAAAAGGGCTACTGCAAACAAGCGCTTGGCATACAGCACGCCAGAGAGGAAACAGGAGGGTCTCGGTGTGCCAGCCCCCGGACACAGGGACGGCACCTAGATGACTGATGTATATACTTGCGTATGTATGTACCTACGTATGTATGTACGTTCGTATGTATGCATGTACCTACGTATGTATGCACCTACCTACGTATGTATGTATGCATGTATGTATGTGTGTGTGTATTGATGTATGTATGTATGTATGTAAGTTTGTGTATGTATGCACATTTGTACATGCGTATGTATGTATGCACATACGTGCGTATGTTTGTGCGTACGACGTATGTATGAACGTATGTATGAACGTATGTATGAACGTATGTATGAACGTATGTATGTATGTATTGCATACATGGTCCAGTGGTTAAGGGCAGCGGACTCGCGGTCGGAGGATCACGATTTCGATTCCCAGACCGGGCGTTGTGAGTGTTTATTGAGCGAAAACACCTAAGCTCCACGAGGCTCCGGCAGGAAGGGCGGGGGCGAACCCTGTTGTACTCTTTCGCCCCAACTTTCTCTCACTCTTTCTTCCTGTTTGTTGAGTAACGCTGCGATGGACTGGCGTCCCGTCCAGCTGGTGGGGAACACATACGCCATAGAAACCGAGAAACCGGGCCCATGAGCCTGGCTAGGCTTTGAAAGGGTGACGTTTATCGTTTATGTATTGCATACATACATTGTTCTTTGATATCCAAGTTGTTCTTTGATATTTAAGTTCTTCATCGAATTCAAATCGGTCTAACAGAGTCATTTTTTAATAACTCAGGACAGATCAATGGAGATGTTTCTACTTTTATATTTCGTGTTCCTCACCAATGGAGAAGGAGCTCGCTGCTAACCCAGAAACAAAACTCTTTTGCTGAAATTTAAGCAAAATTAACTGAGTTCATCTGTCTGTACACATGCACACATATGCATATATGTATGCTTCTATGTATGCATGCAGACAAACATGTATGTACGCACGCATGCGCACACGTAAGTTGTGCATGTGCACTTGTAAGTATGTGTGCAAGCTTGGGTGTTACAGCACGAGTGGATCTGTATGTTTTAGCTTATTTCTGTACACTTCCAAATGTGTGTGTATATCTACATTTCCATGTATGTGCACGTGTGTGTATGTCTATATGCACGCAAGTATGTATGTGTGTATGTATGTATGTATGTATGTAAGTATGCATGGAATGTAAAGGTATATGGATGCATTTCTATGTATGTCTGTGTGTGTATGTGTACATATCTGTTTGTTGGCACTCCGTCGCTTACGACGTCGAGGGTTCCAGTTGATCCGATCAACGGAACAGCCTGCTCGAGAAATTAACGTGCAAGTGGATGAGCACTCCACAGACACGTGTACCCTTAACGTAGTTCTCGGGGATATTCAGCGTGACACAGTGTGACAAGGCTGACCATTTGAAATTCAGGCACAACAGAAACAGGAAGTAAGAGTGAGAGAAAGTTGTGGTGAAAGAGTACAGCAGGGTTCGCCACCATCTCCTGCCGGAGCTTCGTGGAGCTTTAGGTGTTTTCGCTCAATAAACACTCACAGCGCCCGGTCTGGGAATCGAAACCGCGATC
>NC_142931.1:132659494-132666994 GCF_046866305.1 Octopus bimaculoides | reverse complement strand
GGCCCCAGCACTTATTTTTTTAAGCCTGGTACTTATTCTATAGGCCTCCTTTGCTGAACCGCTAGGTAACGGAACGCAAACACACCAACACCGCAGCGATGGGGGACAAACACAAACAAAAAAGACGCACACACACATATATATACAGCGGGCATTCAGTTTCCGCCCAGCAAATCCACTTAGAAGTTTTTGGTCGGCCGGAGGCTATAGTAGAAGACACTTGCCCATGGTGCCACGCAGTGGGGCTGAACCCGGAACCAAACTTCTTACCATACAGCCACAGTCCATATATTTATTGCTTTCAATCAAGAAATACCTATACAGAAAATCTACCTCGCGTTATATATCTATACAATACGCAAAAAAAAAAAAACTAACATAGACAGATAGATAGATAGATAGATAGATACATTTCTTTTATTAGCCACACAGGGCTCAACGAAGATGGGACAAATACAATGTAGAGCTTTTCTTTTTGGGAGGAAGGAAGGAAAAAAAAAAAAAGTGGTGGTGTCGATCAAAAGGGACCATAGGAAGGGAAAAAGGGGGAGTTCGATCAAAAGGGATCGAAAAAAAAAAAAAAGGAAAGGCCGATCAATAGGGATCGTGTATCACACAGTAATGTTCTCGTGTAAAAGAGGGGAGGACAGTTTAGGTTTAGACGTGGAAGGAAAAACCTACGGAAAAGACCACGGTAACCTTGGTCAATATTCTCATTGAAGAAACTATAACAGTAAGTGACTCTCTTTTGCCTTTTTGTTTTTTTTTGTTTTTTTTTTTCTTGTTCATAGGGTTATGCTCAAGATGGCTCCGTCGTTCACACGTGCCATCCTTGCTACATTCACCCATCTTTTTTTGAAGCATTCACTAGACAAGACTTCCTTTTCTACTCTCACCTTCCTCTTCAGGTGATACTTGAAGAAGTTGATGAGAGATTGCCCAGAGAGGAAAGTCTTTGTCTCTAGACCTTTCAGACGCGTCCACCATACACATTCTTTCGCCATAGCCAAAAGTACGATGAAAATAGCTCTTCCTTCCCGTTTAAAGGAAGGAGACGCGACAATATTCACGATAGACTCGGCTGATAGACCGACTCGTCCCACACGCGATAGCAGTTGTTCGACGTAAGCCCATAGCTCGGAAATGGTGGGACACTGTACGAGTGCGTGCAGAACGGTTTCGTCGCTCTGCCGGCATCTCGGACAAGTCGGCCCCGTGTTTCTCGAGCCATGCCTGTAGAGCTTATCCCGAACGGGTAGTGCTTCTCGATAGCACTGCCAGGCCAGGGATCTCTGGAAGTTGTCCATAGGTCCCGGCCCGAAGGTCGTCTTAAACAGGCGGGTCAGGTATTCCTCGTCGACGCCCAGGTTCGCCCCGAGATCGTCGTCGTACCTTCCCTCCACTAATCCACTATAGAATGCGTTAGTTGTGATGCAGTCGCTCAAGGTTGACCCGGGTTGTTGGAGTTGCCGAAGAGCAGCGCGACACTCGCGGTGCCATTCGCCCTTCCTCGGCCTCTTCTTGATCCATGACTGCAGTTCGGTCATGGAGACGAGCTGCGGGAAAGCGCGCCGCACAAACGGTGACCACACCTGTTCACCGCTGTCTACGTAGAGCCGGAGATGTCGCAGTCTCAGCGCGTGTCTGCGCATCATCAACCACGGCATGCCCAGTCCTCCTTTTAACGGGTGTTGGCAGCAAACGGATCGCCTAACCATCGGAACGCTTCCTTTCCACAAGAAGCGGAAGAGGATGCGCTCCAGTTTGGTGATGGTAGGGTCGGGACAAGGAACGACGGTCAGGCGGTAGTAGATGAAGGACGCGATGTACGTGTTCGCCACCTCCGCCCGACCTTTCAGGGAAAGCTTCCTCTCGGCCCATTGCCGGGCTAGAGTGGCCACCCTTCTCGTTATCTCGTCCCAGTTCTTCTCCGTTTGGAGGTCTGGACCAAACCAGACCCCGAGCAACTCAACCGGACCGTCAGTCCAACGTCCCACGACGGAGGCGCTACTTGACGGCATGGGCTTGCTTCTCCAGGTGCCGAGCCGCAAGCCCACTGACCTATCCCGGTTGATTTTCGCTCCCGTTACCGCTTCGTAGTCTCTCAGTGTCTCGCCGACAAGCTCGATGTGCTTTTGGCTAGACACTATGACGGTGACGTCGTCCGCGTATGCCGACACGCTCGTCCCGCATCCCAACTCTCGCGGGATGCCCCTCAGCGTCGCCAGCTTCCGCAGTAGTGGCTCGAGAGTCAACACGTACAGAACCGACGAGAGGGGGCATCCCTGACGGACCGAACGTGCAATGTCGAAGGGTCTTGATAGATGCCCATTGACGCGAACTACCGAACGGATGCCTCTGTACAAGGCAGCCATCCAGCCGCGGAAAATGGGACCGAAGCCGGCCGCTATGAGGACAGCCTGGGAAACAAATAGACAAACAAACAAATAGACAAACAGACGGACAGACAGACAGACAGACAGATAGATTGATAGATAGATAGATAGATAGATAGATAGATAGATAGATAGATAGAGAAACAAATAGACAGACAGACAAATAGACAAACAGACGGACAGACAGATAGATAGATAGATAGATAGATAGATAGATAGATAGATAGATAGATAGATAGATAGATAGATAGATAACAGACAGAAAAACAGACAGAACAAAAGTACACAATCATTGAGAGACAGTTGTAACCAATTTCTAGGTGAAAATTACAGTACAAATAGAGGCATATCACCTTTCCCCCTTTTTATATGTATGTATGCTAAAACCAATATAAAATATTACAGTCTGCAGATTTTTTTTCATACAAATTTATTATAGATGCACATAGATCAACGTTTCTGGTTTTCGTGAAAGACAAGGTTAGCTTCATTCAGTTCTGTATTTGATATTCTGTAGAGAAAATATGATTATAGTTCAAAGAACAGTTATGACCTCTTTCATTTCGGGCGACTGTTAAGTCTGGGCACCTCTTAATATGAACTTTGGTTAGCAAATACATATTTTCCCTGTAGTCTATGTATTTTGGGCCTAATTATCTGTACATACTTTATGATATAATATTGTTTATATATAATAATAATAACATATACATATTTATGCACACACACACATACACAGACATATATATGCATGTGTGTATATATATACACACACACATATATATATAGATACATGTATATACATGTATATATATATATATATATATATATATATATATATATATATATATATATATATATATATATATATATATATATATATATACATATATTTGTATGTGTGTGTAGAATTCTAACGCTAACTTAGCGTCGCTATGAATAAATATATACGTGGTGATCATATTCTATACGTTTAATAATCATATTTATCGGGCTGTGAAATATAAGCAGTTAATAGATCACAGGAGTTGAAAGTGGAGAACTGCAAGACGTGTTTCGTTTCTTAAAGCTTTGTATTTTAAAGAAAATCATTGGAAAAATGACGCAAATGAATTTCATGTCAATGATTACCTCAGAAAACTACACTAATACGCCAAATATGAAATCGATTGTAACAAAAATTGAAGAAATTGAAAAGTGGCAGCCAAACAGTGCTCTAGACCATTAAGCTAAGCGGTTCCTGACAACAGTTGCTGTTGATTTTAATGCTAAATAATAGCTTTTCGAATGTGAGACCATTTTATTAAACTTTGGAAGAGCTGAATGTGTTAGTATTTTACACTCAAGAGAGTAAACTTCGAATGCAGTATTGCTGTGAAAACAGCAGAGAAAGATTATATATATGGGAGCAACTATCTTCGAAGACTCATATTGTCTTTCAGTGTTCGAAATGAGGAGTAGATAGACAGCCGACAACTGATGAAGGGCCATTGTTTATGCTACTTGTCCTGTTTTCCATTTGTTTCTTTCGTTGATCGCGTATTGAAGTCATTTGTTTTCACATTTTATGTTGTTTACTGTTGGTGACGTCCTGTACCCATATATGCATATATATATATATATATATATATATATATATATAAAATATCATTTATATTATTATTTGATTGGACCTAACGCATCCATTTCCAAGTAAGTTTATTTTGTCTCTTTGTCTTCTCTCCTGGTGCCGTATGAACATTTAATGTGATTTTAGAGTCAAGTTTTAGCTTCTATATCTAGCATGGTGGTATCTTTTAGATACCCTTCATTATATATATATATATATATAGAGAGAGAGAGAGAGAGAGAGAGATAGATAGATAGATAGATAGATATAGATATAGATAGATATAGATATAGATAGATATAGATAGATAGATAGATAGATAGATAGATAAATGCGCGTGTGCGTACACAAACGCGCGCGCGCACACACATGCACACACACATGCATTCATATATGTTTGTTAGTATTAAGCAGTTGCATTGTCATTTCAGCAGGCATGAATATAATTTCCGAGACTAGTTTTTTAAGAGACCAGTGATGGTCTTAACTCGCGTGAACTTATTCTGTAAAATAGGGAAACAAGTTCAAGATACAACACGCTCTATGCTTACACACACACAAACACACACACACACACACAAACACACACAAACACACACACACACACACAAACACACACACACACACACACACACACACACACACGTATATTACTTTGTTTTTTTTCTTTTAAATCTTATTGTGGGATTTATACAGGCCTTTATCACAGCATCGAACTTATTGGTAGTTAGATATATGCACAATAAAAGTGTCATAAAGATGTACAAATACATGCGGCTTCCTTTTTAATTTATCTTATTATTGTATTTTTCATGTGTCGGTATTTAACAAAGATTTCAGTGATTTTTTTTGTATAGGGATTTAAACTAACAACGATATGAATGAAAAGCCGAAATTTTTGAAAGATTTGCATGTATTTGTTATCCATTCATAAGCATAATCCTGCAGTCAGTCAGATATTGCTGAGCGAGCGGCTATGGACGAGTGTTTCGTATGCCAGTTGGACCATTGTTCAATTCAGGCCACCTATCACAAGTTCAGTTGTATAGTGATACAAAACTAGGGCTCTTGAAGCCCTCTAATTATACCCCGTGCCAGGCAAAATGCTTAGCGGCATTTCACCCGTTTTGACATTCTGAGTTCAAATTTCGCCGAGTTCAACTCTTCCTTTTATCCTTTTGAGGTCAATAAAATAAGGTGAATAAGTTGAATACTGAGGTTGATGTTATCGACTACTTCCAAATTCCAGGCCTTGTGCCTATAATAGAGAGGATTATTGCCTCCACCTTAGCAAAGTCGTATTTGTTTGTCCGTGGACAAGATATCTCAAGAACCGCTGCATGGATTCGGATGAAACTTTAAAGGATGTTTGGCCTCATGACTGGTATGAACTCATTAGATTTTGGGATCGATCCGGTACCGGACAAGGATTCTGGACTATTTGTAATATTTACTTTACTTTTCGAAGTCCCAGTTAATGCAAATATTGGTTTCAAATTCAGGGAGAGGGAATAAGTCGATTACATCGATCCCAGAGTTCAGCTGGAGATATGGCAAGAAATCTAATCCTGCTACCAGACATATGACCTTCCAACAGGAACCCTCTCCAACCAGGGTTTGACCGCAGTTTCTAGCAGCTTTCCATGACTGAATTGAGCTTACACTCCTATTCAAAGATGTAGGGCGGCATAGCGTGACCGTCACTGGAGACATACTCAAAGACCATTACAGTTTATGGAAATTTGGTTTCCATAATACGTGGGGTACCTCTTATAGCCTTTACAGCGTTCACAGAGCATTAAGCGACAATCTTGATGTCTGCATTTTAATACCCGGCGCGGATCATCATGATACAGATGACATTTTTTCCAATATTCAGATGGCTTCCAGTCATCCATGTCAGCTAACTTTTTATCACTCACAACTTTAATCTTTATCCTATACAACGTCGTTTAACTGTTCGCTAACACATGAAGCTGTTCCTGCAAAAAAAAAAAAAAAAAAGGAGAGATAAAAAAATCGTCAAATTTAGCCTAAACGCCCTATTCATATATATATATGAATAGGGCTTTTCTCCTTGTCTCCGTATTCTTTCTGTTGAAGAGCGTAGCTCGAAACGTCAAAGACTTTCCGTATTCCCGAGCGTCATACTAATATATACTTTTGTTATTTACACCACCTGTCCTCGTCTGTTGTTATTATTTGTATATTCTCCCATATATATATATATATACCGGAGTAAGCACATATATATGTGTGTGTGTATATATATATATATATATATATATACTTTATTTAAAAGCAGCAGAAATATAACAAAAGACTGTTACTCGGAGTTTCACGTTGCTACATACACACAAAACTGTCCGATGAACGGGAACGTGAAACTCCGAGTAACAGTCTTTTGTTATATTTCTGCTGCTTTTAAATAAAGTATATATATATATATATATATATATATATACACACACACACACACACACATATATATATATATACACACACACACACATATATATGTATATACACACACGAACACACACACACACACACACACACACACATGGTCGTGTGCGTATATGTATGTGAGAGCGTGTATAGAGATAAAGTGCAATATAAATGAAGATAAGAGGCAGGTGCGTGCAGTGGGCGGGCCGGGCCGGGCACAACCGGGATTGTCTATAGTTAACTAGATCAGCGAAGAAGCAACAAGGCTTGTTATAGAATATAAACGGTAGAAAAAGTCAGAGAGAAGGGAAGAAAAAAAAACAACAAAACTCCACCGTATCTGCAAGGCAGTGGTTTGTAATGTGTTGGTAAAGGGGTACTTTATACCAATCAAGTGAATTGGCTTCTTTGGGGTGTGGGGCTAGCTCAAGAATACTTGTATGGCTTAGCAGCAGCATCGTTCTAGATATGTGAGCTGTACTGTAACGCAGCGTCTTCATGTGTGAAATATGCTGTGGCTTCTAAAGCGGAAGTTCTAGACATTTCGCGATGCAGTTTTTGGTAATTTCATGCCTGTTAACCTACTGTAATACCTATAATCCCATTGTTAGATATTGTGTGGACCAGTGTTTGTAGTGACCTTGACGGTGCATGGTGGCGACGGTAGTGGTGGTTGTGGAGGTTCTATTTTGTTAATGCTTAAAGAAAGGGTAGCGTATCGGTGTTTCTTGGTATGTGTAGAGATTGTCTGTCTTTTAGAAGCTGAAAAAGATTAGGTTGTTATATCCTTCATTGGAGGAGGTTTTCAAGGTCTTGCTTACTGCGTGTGTGTGTACTGCTATCAGCATCTACATAACAGTCTGTCCTTTACATGTTTCAATCACTCTACAACGGCCATGTAAGGGTTTTTTAGTCAAATAGATCGACACCAGTACTCATTTTTTTTTAAAGTCTGATACTTATTTTATCGGTCCTTTGCCAAACCGTTAAGATACCGATGTTAACAAACCAACGCCGGTTGTCAAGTGGTGAAGTTGGGAGAGACAC
>NC_142931.1:132641994-132654494 GCF_046866305.1 Octopus bimaculoides | reverse complement strand
TTCCTTTCATTCCTATTTTACTCAATTGAACCCCCATAGCCATTCGATGTTTACAAAAATCCCATTATATTTCTATAATGAAATATTGTTAGGAATTGTTAAAATATTTTGTATGTTGTTGGTGTGTTTACGTCCCCGTAACTTAGCGGTTCGGCAAAACAGACCGACAGAATAAGCACTAGGTTTACAAAGAATAAGTCCTGGGGTCGAGTTGTTCGACTAAAGGCGGTGTTCGAGCATGGCCGCAGTCAAATGACTGAAACAAGTAAAAGAATAATAAAAAAAGAAAGAATTGTAGAAATATTCTTTTCTACTTTAGACACAAGGCCCGAAAATTTTGGAGGAGGGGGCCAAACGATTAGATCGACCCCAGTACGCACCTCGTACTTAATTTATCGATCCCGAAAAGATAAAAGGTAAAGTCAACCACAGCGGAATTTGAACTCAGAACATAAAGACAGACGAAATACCGTTAAGCATTTCACCCGGCGCGCTAACGATTCTGCCAGCTCGCCGCCTTAGAATTTTAGAAATATTGCCAATTTATTGCATATAAACTTTAACAACAGAACCTTAAATGGACCCCCAAGGATCAGGTATACCCCGATTGAGGATCACAAGCGGTAGCAAACATCTCTCTTTCTCTCTCTCTCTCTCTCTCTCTCTCTCTCTCTCTCTCTCTCTCTCTCACTCTCTCTCTCTCTCTCTCACTCTCTCGCCTCTTTCTCAAATGAAGGGACTCATTCGGTAATGTTATCCGAAGCCCTTCCAACTCTACTAATGATAATATAATAATCATCATTTCAAATTTTGATACAAGGACAGCAAACTTAGGGATGGTGAGGCGTTACATCTGGCAGCTTCGTTCTAGTTTATGTCCACTGGAGATCTATACCTAACCAAACACTAAGCAGTGTAACCAGTCCGGCACACAAGCGCCCCATGATTCTGGTTATTAAGCATACTGAACTGTATGCTTACCAAATTACCTCGGTGAATCTTTGCTCGTCAGCTACATTCACTTACGTGATGTCTGACGCCATTGCGGTAACGTTAGCTGTATATATCGATACATTCCTCCTGTGTCACAGCTCGGCAGCATGACCCTCAGCATCTCCAGCAATAATGGCTCGAGAGTTACTACAAACAGTATAGATAAGGGAGGGCACCCTTGATGGACCAAATGTATGATATAACGCAGTTTCTATAGGTGATCGTTTAGTGTGGCCACCGAGATGATGCTGCGTCAGTTGAAGCGATCTAGTCTCTGAAAAATGAGACCGAGACGGGTTGTTTTCAGGTCAATCTCCAAATAACAGTTGTTGACCTTATCTTAATTGATCAGTGTCACCTACCAAGGCCATATTTGTTACCTACTCTCTCTACCGCATAAGATGGCAGTTGTCATATAGATTTACCCAGGAACGTGCAAGCTTGTGCTTTCTCGACCACACAGCCAATAATAAACACAAACTTTTTTTCCTAAAATCTTGGCCAAAATCTTAAACTCTGCATTTAGCTGTAGATTAACAATAACCTAGTTTTCGCGTCCTTCCACAGCGGCGACCACTCGCCGGCTTACAGAACTTCCCGGTTACGCCGTCAATTGCATTGAACGTCTGCTAAGATGTCGGTGAACTGGTCTGTCATGTAACTTGTTGGACAGACAATGCAAAACAAGCGGTTTTCCCTTCATACAATCATTTACCGCCAACCGTGTCTAAACTGCAGTTATCAGTTTCTGTAGTTTTCGCGTCCTCCGTCGATGAAAGCATTAAATTGTGCTGCCATCTCCAGTCTATCCTGCCCCAGCCCGCCAAATAATCGGGTAAAATACCGTTGTAAAGTACCTTTACGAAACAAGCTGCAATTACCAAAGACCGAATTGTAGCTTTATTACCATGTTATGTCTCCACCACCCTGGTCTATTGAACGGCCTTCGTTCCTTTGCATCTTAAAACATATGCCTTATCTCAAACAACGCGACCATCATGTTCCACGTAGCTGAAATAGTTGAGGACCGTTCTCGTCGCTTGTATGTCGGTCGTTTGGCCTTCTTTAATCGCTTCTAATTTGCCCAATAGTTCTCTTCTGATATATTTCACTCTATCGCTACACCTCTGTCAAAAACTTTCGATTCCATTCCAATTCTCCTCTTCAGAGCGCTCCAAAACCACTCGCTAAGCAATTTGCTAATCCGGTTGTTATAGGTGCTGCATGTCGGGCTCGGCGCATTCAGCTACCAATAACCGGGTCCCTGCCTAGGCGACCATGTTGATGACGAATTTATGGTCTATATCTTTTATCTTTTACTTGTTTCAGTCATTAGACTGCGGCCATACTGGGGCTCCGCGTTGCAGAATTTTTCGAATTAATCGACCCTAGTACTTTTTCGTGTGGTACTTGTTCTATAGGCTTCTTTTGCTGAACCGCTATATTACAGAGAAAATAAGCACACCAATTCCAGTTGTGAAGCGGTGGTGGCGGACACACACACACACACGGGCTTCTTTTTCCTTTCTAGTAAAGACCCAAGGCCTGAAATTTGTGGGGTGGGGACTAGTCGATGATATCGACCCCAGTGCTTCACTGATACTTAATTTATCGACCCCGAAAGGATGAAAGATAAAGTCGACTTCGGCGGAATTTGAACTCAGAACGTAGCTGCAGACGAAATACCGTTAAGCATTTCGCCCGGCATTCTAACGATTCTGCCAGCTCGCCGCCTTAACGGGCTTCTTTTTCCGTCTGCCAAATCCACTCACAAGGTTTTGGTTGACTCGAAGCAATAGCCAAAAACACTCGCTCAAGTTTCCACGCCGTGGGACTTAACCCGGAACCAAGCTTCTTACCACACACACTTACGCCTGCGCCTATATATACCCAACCTGTTAAAATCCTCAATTCTCTCACCGAAAAAGAATCCCCTCACCGAAAAAGAATATCCTCTCTGGGCACAATCCGGGAGATAATGTTGTGTGATACGTGATGTTCATCGCTGGAATGTCATTAGTCATAATCTTTTCGCTTGCTCAGAATTGACCTTGGATTAAAAACAAAGAAAACAAGTAAATATATAGAGTGCGTAAGATACTTGAGGACAGATTTACGTTTATAAAAAAAAAAAAGAACATATAATAACAGATAACTTTATTTATCAAAAAATGCTATGAGAATAGAAATAAACCTTCTTTTCTATAATAAAGCCACCTTCAGCTTCAACAACTGCTTCTATATGAGATCTAAATCATCTACATACTCGAATCAAGTGGTCCTGGTTCATTTTGGACATTACTCTGACTATGACAGCTTTCAAAAAATCTCTGGTTTTATGGGCATGTTCATTGACCTCTTTCTCAACAACGCCCCACATGTAATAGTCCAATGGATTGAAATCTGGGTAATTAGGAGGCCAAATGTTAGGGGTTATGTGATCATGAAAATCTTCAACCATCCATTCCTGTGTTACTAAAGCCATGTGTGATAATGCAGAGTCTTACTGAAACACATATAGCCTTCCATTGCATACACTGTCTATCCAGGGCTTAACAATTATTTCCAGGACCTCAATATAGGCGGCAGAGTTAACTCTAAGGCCTTGTGAGAAGAAGTAAGGAGGCAGCACATGTCCTTCATTGCTGACAACCCCTAAAACTATGACAGTTGCAGGAAATTTTGTATACATAACACTTTGAACTGAAGAAGGGTCTGCACATAACCATCTGTCATTTCTTCTGTTAACTTTTTGATCTCGGTCGAAGTTTTTCTCGTTCGAGAAAAACCAAATCAAATCTTCAGGTGGATTTTTCAGTTTGTTTAAGAGCCTTTTAGATCTGATGTAGTGATTTTCTTTTGCTTTTTCTGACAAATTGACTTTTCTTCATCATATAAGACTTATATCTGATGTCTTCGTGGACAACATTTCTGACTGTTCCTTCTGACACATGGAGATCTTTTGCAACTGACCTCATGGAATTTCTGGGATTATAATCAATGGTCTGTTGAACTTGCTGGATAAATTCAGGTTTTCTGATGATCTCAGAGTGTTTAGAATGCTTTTTATGCTTTGATGTTTCCATCTTCACTCTCTAGCTTCCTAGATCTGGCAACTTTTAAAAATCGAGATACCTTAAATCCTCGAGTATAGTCCGCCCTTGATTATAATACGCAGGGGATTTTTAGGGGGCTGTACCTCTGAAAAACTTAAACCTTGTATATAATACGCACCCCTTCTCTAACTTGAGTCAACGAGGTCTATATAACGTCCTTGGTTTGTAAACGTATATACGGTAACGTCCTTTATTATTATTGTATATATAACATAATGCAAACGTGTAGCTTTTTTGTGCACTTTGTTTGTAGAAAATAAAGAAATAACAGTAATAACGTCAGTGAAAAATAAATATTAAGTAAATTGCCTTTACATATTTATCACTTAGAAAATTTTGCTTAGAAAATATTTTTCATTTTCGACCTTTAAATTTTGGGAAAAAGTGCGGATTATACTCGAGGATTTACGGTATTTCTAAATCACTATACTCAGGCTTTATAACCACAATAACAGCATGCCTCTTCATTTCGTGAGTAAGCTGAGGGTCTGCCATTATTATTTTCTGAAACAAAGATTATACAGAATTAGCAAAAACTGCAGCAATGACCACAAAATGGTATGTCCTCAAATACCTTACGCACTCTGTATAAAAATATATTGTTTGATAACGGACAGAGTCAATATCCATTGACAAGGTTGCAAAGGCAACGAAAATTTTGGAAAAGTAAAAATATAAATAATAAATGAGTGGAAATTGAACCGGTGAGTGTGTTAGATATTAAGGCAGTATGACTCTCCCCAATATTGTAATAGATTTGCACTAGAAACCGAAACCTGAGGGATGAGTTGAATAAACTATATAATTTGTTTATTTATAAATTTATTTATGTATCTGTTTACTGCCTATTTTGTTATGAGCGATGTTGTTATTGTTTAACCCTAGGTCAGACTTGATCCAGCACCCCTTTATGATCAACGGTATTGCAATTGTGACCATTCCTATTATGACTATTTTTCGCTATATTTAGTAGAACATTATCCAACGTGTCCTTCCGTCCTCTTTCTGAAAATATAGGATGTGGTTTGACTGCTATTTCTAGTCGCCTAAGTGACCACGTAGAAGATCGTTACATGGTTGTCGTAGTGGTGATTGTGTTGGTGATGGCAGGAGTGGTGAAGCTGGTGACGGTGGTGGTAGCAGTGTTAGCGTTGGTGCTGGTGGGGGATAGCAATATAGTGATAGTGGTGCTGGAGGTATTCGCAAGAGCGGTACGGGTGGCGATAGTGAGAGTAGTGTTGGCGGCGGTGGTGGTAGTCATTGCAGTGTGGGCGGCGAAGGTGTTGTTGATATCGAAGGTGTCGTAGATGGAAGTGGAGGTGTTGGTGGTGGTGGTGGTGGTGGCAGTAGTAATAAATAGAGAAGGCGTTGGTTGTGGTAGTGGTGTATAGTGGTATTAGTAGTATTTGTTAGAAGAGGGAGTGGGGTGGAGGATAATCCATAACCAGTTGTCAGAGGCTGCGAAGCGACACCAGATCTTTTGAAAGAATTGGAAAAGGGTGGAATGATATAAAGAAAGGGGTACTTTACATACTTTTTTTTTATATATACTAAATTACAGAATAAAAAAAAAAGAACAAGACAAAAACGGAGTGTGAGAGAGAGTAAGAGAGGGAGGGGGAGAAGTGGAGAGTGGGAAAGAGAGGAAATACAATGGAGGGGGTTTGTGTTCGTGCTTTTGAGAAAGGTGAGAGTGATTGTGTGATGAGAAAGGGGGAAGGAAGTAAAAGAGAGAGAAAGAGAGGGTGTGGCTTGTATCATGTATATTATGCGGGTAATGTGTGTATGTTCATGTATGTATGTATGTATGCATGTATGCATGTATGTATATGTGTGTGTTTGTATGTGTGTATGTATGTGTGTGTGTTTGTATGTATGTATGTATGTATGTATGTGCGTGTGTGTATGTATGCATGTATGTGTGTATCTATGTATGTATGTATATGTATGTATGCATGTATGTGTATGTATATGGCGAGATCCAGAGATGCTATATATTTTACATGTATATATTATGTATGCATGTATATTTTGTAAATCAAGCCCAAGCGTGTTTATTTGCACTACTGTCTCTATATGTATGTATATGTATATATATATATATATATATATATATATATATATATATATATATATATATATATATATATATATGTATATATATATATATATATATATATATATATATAGAGAGAGAGAGAGAGAGAGAGAGAGAGTCATTCCATAAATAATGCGGTTTTTTATACTTATATTTTTCAAAATTAAGATAAACAAAGTTCTTTTAAAATCTAAAATATACTCTCCTTCGTTTTCTACAATGCTCTTCCATCTATCTGGTAGACTTGCAAGGCCCTTCTTCCAAAATACATTTGTCTATGACGAAAAATATTCCTCCTCTGCAGAATTCATATTTTTTTCCGTCCAAATGTTTTTGAAGACTGCAGAATAAATGATAATCAGATGAGGCAATGTCCGGCGAATATGATGAGTAGGGCATCGTTTCCCATTCAAATTGCTCCATTCTTTGGAAAGTCATCCTCGCTGTATGTGGCCGAGCATTATCCTGATGGGAGAACATCCTTCATCTTGAAACCAAAGATGGCCATTTCCCGATGGCACGCAGGTATCGATGAATGGTTGAATGACCAAATCCATGCTTCTCTGCTAGTTCCTCAACAGTTACAATAGGATTTTGTTCTACCAGGGATTGCAGGACGTTCTCGTCGAGCTCTACAGATCTTCCAGGACGAGACTCGTCTTCTAGGCTGTAGTTTCCGGCTCGGAATTTCTGGAACTACGCTTATTGTCCGATCCCCATATATTGCATTAATATTCCTGCGTTGTTGCCTTTATTGACCTCATAAAGCAAAATATGCCGAATATGCTCCTTTGTCACGTCCACTGTTACTTGTGTGTGTCCCCGTAACCTAGCGGTTTGTCAAAAGGGACCGACAAAATGAACGTCGAACTTAAAAAGATAACTCCTGGGGTCGATTCGTTTAATTACATAAAAGCCAGCACGGCTGCAGTTCAGTGATCGAAACAAAATTAAATATATGTAAGTATGTATGAATGTATGTATGTCATTACTCAGTTTATTTCAAGATTTCTTGCCAATAGAGAAAGAAACGGTTTCTAACCTAAATCCAAGCCTCCTTCATTGGAATTTCAATATCAACAACAGAGTATTTTTGTTTGTATGTATGTATGTATGTATGTATGTATGTATATATGCGCAGATTTGTTTCTTTTATGTATGTATTCTCATGCATATAGTTGCATATCTAATATAATATTTGAATGATAAACTTCTGGAAAGTTTTATAGATTTTTACAGTTCCAGTGATGGACTGGATCTGTAATCTTCGATTAGCTTTCTCCTTTCTGGTTTTGAGAATCCTAATTTCTCAAGATTTGTATTTAGGCAGTGTGTTACATATCCCAGGGCCTCAATAATTACAGGTATAAACCTGAACTTGTAATCTGGATAGAGTAACTGCAGATTTCTCAATAGTTTAGCACAGGTATTCTCGTTTTTTACTGATCTTCAGCTTTATGTTAACATCCGCTGGGCAGCTAATTTCCTCAGCTGTGCTCAGTTTCTCTTCTCTATCCCAGATCATCATATCAGGTCTGTTGTGCTTACATTTTTTTCAAGTCTTCACTGGTACATTCCACCAATATTCCTTTTTATTATGAGTGGCTATGGCTTCTACCATATTGTGGGTTCTTATTTCTTTCGCGTCGGGTTTATCCTTCCAACAGATTTCATTATAGAATGTCCTAGCTACAACCTCATGTCTCATTGGTAGATAATACCGTGATAACATTTTCGGACAACTGCTTATGTTGTGGGTGATATCTTCAGTGTGAACTCCACAAAGTCTGCATCGGTTGTCACGCTTTACGGCTTTACCTGCATCTATATCCCTTTTGTGCATCAGGTACTTGGTTGATATTTCCTGTTCCTAGATTGCAAACGCATACCCTTCAAAGTGGAAGGTAGTAATCCGGCTATTGGTCCATGATAAACTGCTTTGATGATCGATGTTACAATCATCAAGGAGCTTTCTAGTAACATATCCATGCATAGTCTTCTGCTCATATAGGCTCATCCTTTCGTCTGATGATACATTGCGGTAGAATCGTACGACTTCTTTGGGCATGTATTCTATGTAATCAGACAAAGAATGTTGCTGAAGGAGCTACCTTCCAAGTCTTACGATGTTAACAGCTTCATGTACGCAAACTTGGTCAAGGAATGCACTTCAACACTTGGTGGTTAAAAGGTGTTGCCGAAGGGATTTGATGTGACATTCAAAGGCATTTTGGATCGATGTTAAACCTCTGCCGCCTTGTTTACGTTTTAGGTAGAGGCGGTCTACATCACTGTTTATGTGGAAATTATGTGTGCTCGTTAGTATTTTTCGGGTTTTCACATCAATGGCTCGGATCTCATCAAGCGTCTCATCAGGCAGCCCAAATGTTGGTATGAGTACTGGCATTGTATGCATGTTTATGCATGTTAATGTATATGTATGTATGTATTTTAAAGTTATATATCATTGCTATTATGCAAAAGTGTCGAAAGTCCAAAGCGTTGCTTTTTCAGAAAACGACAAAATACTTCACCATTCCATAGCAAAACTGTTGTATTACACTTTGACAATTTTTGATATCTTGGCATC
This sequence comes from Octopus bimaculoides, assembly GCF_046866305.1. Classification (NCBI taxonomy): domain Eukaryota; kingdom Metazoa; phylum Mollusca; class Cephalopoda; order Octopoda; family Octopodidae; genus Octopus; species Octopus bimaculoides. Next base: position 132,645,697 of record NC_142931.1, on the reverse strand, counting down.
TGAATCAGCTGGAGATACGATAGTTTGACCAGAAAAACCGACTATTGTAAGCAGATATAAATATTGAAAACACCGCATTTGGCCAAATTTGGACATACGACAGGTTTCCTATATAAATATTAAAACTATGAGTAAATTAATCGTTGTGTGTGTGTGTGTGTATGTATATAGATATCTTTATGTGTGTGTGTGTGAGTCTAATATAGAAGTATGTGAATGTGCGTGTGTCAGCGTGCATGCATGTGCCTTTCGGGAGATAATGTTCGAGCAGTAGCAGCAGTCATGTGATAATGATGACGATAAATGTGATGATGGTGAAGTGGTGGTGACGATGGTAGAGATTTTGGTGGTGGTGGTGGTGGTGGTGGTGGTGATGGTGGTGGTGGTGGTGGTGGTGGTGGTGGTTGTGGTGAGCGTTCTCGTTGTCGTGATGGTGGTGAAGATGACGACGACAACGATGCCACCGAGTAGCCATCAGATCTGTCATTTAGAAGTCAAGAATTACCCGCTATCAACAATATCATCAACACAAGCGATTAGCCCATCTCAAAGTCGTTGACGATGCCGCCAGACAGTCTACATCTCGTGTCCCCTTTCTATTAGATTTTTTACTCTTAGGATCTCCTCACTTCGTCTATGTCTTCCTTTCACTTCGAGACAGATAGCATGTCATGCTCATAAGCAGTCCTTCCCTTTCCTCATACCGCACCCCTTTCAACTGTCCATCCATCCATCCATCCATCCATCCATTCATCTTTCACTCACTCTATCTATCTATCTATCCATCCATCCATCTACCCATCCATCCACCCATCCATCTCTCTCTCTCTCGCCCTCGCTACACACACACACACACAAACACATACACACACACACACACACACACACACACACACACACACACACACACACACACACACATATATATAATACAAAATGGGACAAGAACGCAAAACATCCAGACAGTTAGGTGATACAAAACAGGGACATCAAAACATCCAGATAGACTACCTAACTATCCCCAAACTACAATCCCTTTAATTATCATATGTGGGGCGCAGTTGAGCGAGAGACCAACAAAACCTCTTGGAGTACCAAAGACAAACTAAAGGCAAGGGTTATGGCAGCATTCACCAACTTAAACAAGGAGACCGTCCTGAAGACTTGCAGGAGATTCCAAAGTCGTCTGGAGACCGTTGTTCAAGCGAATGGCGATTTTATTGAATAAATTTACTCTTTGGTATTTCAAGATATTTTTATGTAATTTTGGTAAATATATCTGTTAAAATGAGATGTCAGTGTTATTTTCATTTTTGCGTAATTTAGACGACAATTTATTCACTGCACATCGCATATATATATATATATATATATATATATATATATATATATATATAACCCATTTATTAACCCATTTATTCTATCAGAAGAATTTTTATTCATTAAGATAGAAGAAATACACATAATTATATATATATATATATATATATATATGTGTGTGTGTGTGTGTGTGTGTGTGTATACATACATTATTACTTGTCTTCGTCTTATAATCTATAGTCATAAAGCAACTCGCTCATCACGTTTAAAGTTATAAATGCCAGTCGTTTGCTTGTTTATACTTTCATGCTATTATGTATGTATGTGTGTATTATATGATTGTGTGTACGTGTGCGCGCGCGCGCGGTTTTACGCAAATAAAATTGTCTTGAGAATGAATAATTCATATATAACGACAGGTGTTGAACGAAATTATGAAAGTTTTGTTAGAAAGTATAAATATCCCTTCTAAGAAGCACAAAGAATAATTTCGAAGGAAGGCGTAGCGTTTTTATATATAGAACATGGCACGAAATGAGACATTTCGATATCAAGCAAAGCAGATTCCTGGTTTATGATCACACACACACACATACACACTCAAACACACACACAAACACACGCACATACACATACACACACATGTATGTATATGCATGTATGTGTTGGTGTATGTATAGATAGATGGATGGATAGATAAAAAGATGGATGAATATATATATATTTATGTGTATATATTTATAAACATACATAAATTGTACATACACACATATATGTATGTATGTATGTATTTATATATATATATATGTGTGTGTGCGTATATATATATATATATATATATATGTGTGTGTATATATATATAAATATATATATATATAAATATATATATATATATAAATATATATATATATATATAAATATATATATATATATATATATATATATATATATATATATATATATATGCGTGTGTGTGTGTGTGTGTGTGTGTGTGTGTGTGTGTGTGTGTGTGTGTATACATATATATGAATGTAATGTGTAAGAATTTTATTTTAGAAACAAGAAATATTTAAACAAAAATGTGAGGTAAAACGGAAAAGAATCAGATGTATTTGAAAACAGGAAATTTCTTTTTCCATCAGAATGAACTACACATAAAATGTATTGTACAATAACTTCCTTTTTAAACATGATCAGTAATGGAAGAAAGTCAGCAACTGAAATAAATAAATTGGAGAAAATGTATTGCAGAAAACTAGAAAAAAGATGGCGGAGAGCGAAAAGGTAACAAATAGAAGAGCCATGATAGATAATTTTTATCTGTCTGGGACAGTGCAGGTATGAGACATGCAAATATCTTTAAAAGTCTGTTCGTATTATTATCAAATGCTTACTCACTGATTGTTGTTGTTGGCACTCCGTCGCTTACGACGTCGAGGGTTCCAGTTGATCCGATCAACAGAACAGCCTGCTCGTGAAATTAACGTGCAAGTGGCTGAGCACTCCACAGACACGTGTACCTTTAACGTAGTTCTCGTGGATATTCAGCGTGACACAGTGTGACAAGGCTGACCCTTTGAATTACAGGCACAACAGAAACAGGAAGTAAGAGTGAGAGAAAGTTGTGGTGAAAGAGTACAGCAGGGTTCGCTACCACCCCCTGCCGGAGCCTCGTGGAGCTTTAGGTGTTTTCGCTCAATAAACACTCACAACGCCCGGTCTGTGAATCGAAACCGCGATTCTATGACCGCGAGTCCGCTGCCCTAACCACTAGGCCATTGCGCCTTCACTCACTCACTGATATACGACAAACAACAAGCAATAATATCTTTCTGACGTGCTGTATCATTTCGCTCTTCCTGTTGTTAATACTACAATGGCTGCGGTACCTCTGAAAACCCAACAGGCTATGTATATACACTACCTCTATATAAACACATTCGATGCAGTCACCTCTCATCTCTTCATCCTTACTGTACCTCATCTCTAAACCTCGTGTTATGAACACTTTGGATAATTCCCCTACACAGACGTATAAATCCCTCGGGTGATATACACATCAGTGATATCCTTGCTCCACGCAGAAATTGCAGGGACTACTTAGAAAAGAAAATGAAATAAAATAAAGAGATATTGCAAGCTCTGGTTCTGTTGGAAACTAAAATCTATCGGAATGTCAGAAAGTCTTCTGCATCTTTAGCAGATATCTCGGAGTCATAATCGCCGTAACCTAGCAGTTCGATAGGCTGAATAACAAGCTTAAAAAAACAAAGAGGTAGGAGTGGCTGTGTGGTAAGTAGCTTGCTTACGAATCAGATGGTTCCGAGTTTAGTCCCACTGCGTGGCACCTTGGGCGAGTGTCTTCTACTATAGCTTCGGGCCG
>NC_142931.1:132636994-132639494 GCF_046866305.1 Octopus bimaculoides | reverse complement strand
TTAGAAAACAATGAAAAATACTCATTGGTATTGCGAATAGCCTGCTCGGCTGAACACAACCCTTTATATACATGCAACAGAAGCGATATTAATTTAAAATAGCCATCGATGTATTATATTTAATGTGTGTATATATATATATATATATATATATATACATAGTTGAAACACACCACACCCTAAGAGATATCTCCGCACAAATACCGATGTGTTTACATTAAGTATGATGCATAGCTGGCTGTTTTAATTAAATACTGCTTCTATAGCATATAACGGATGTGTGTGCGTGCGTGTGTGTGTGTTTCACAGTGATACGATCATTCAAAACAAATTAACAAAGTTAATCAACGAAGTTGCTGATTAGGATGACGACTTTCAAGTTTAGATCGATTAATTAATTAAATGAGAGACTGAAAATCAACGTCTGGTTATGCACAAAAGACACACACACGTGTGTGTGTGTGTGTGTGTGTGTGTGTGTGTGTGTGTGTGTGTGTGTGTGTGTGCATGCGTGCGTGTGGGTGTGTGCATTTAAGCTTATCTCAGTTTCCGTCTGTCAACCCGGAACCATTGAGCTGGAAGTGAACTTCTTAACCACAAAATTCACATAGGAACAGAAACGCACTCACAAATAACGATTATTCATTTATGCTTTTATTCTTTATCTACTTACATTCATTGGACTTGGCAAACTAGAGGTTATGCTATACACCGTCGATTTCCTTGTGGATAAGATGTTAGGCCTTATTAACGCAGACTAATTAATTATTAAACGTAAGAAGGAAATCATTTTCAATTCAATATAAAAATGCTAATTTAAATAAGGAAATTCTGAGTAGAATTCAGTGAACAGTTAAATCTTTTTGTTGTAAAATAGGCGCAATTTCCGTGTATTTCTCAACCTTAGTAGTGTGCATGTTCGGCTCCAGAAGGCGTTGCATTTGTATATGTCGGAGTCGTAAAGAAAGAATGAATGGTTTGTGCCAGCCACTCGGTGTGATGCCTGTGATCATAGTGTGAGGAGTGTGTATTTGGTGTGTGTCCCATTGTTTTCTTGTCTGATGGTTGAGCAAATGTAGAGAAATATCATGCTTTGCCTTTTTTCTTTTGTGCGCGTTTAAATAGAAACATACATACATGCATACATACATACATACATACATAGATGCATACATATACGTGTGTGTATGTATGTATGATATATATGTTGTTGGCACTCCGTCGCTTACGACGTCGAGGGTTCCAGTTGATCCAATCAACGGAACAGCCTGCTCGTGAAATTAACGTGCAAGTGGCTGAGCACTCCACAGACACGTGTACCCTTAACGTAGTTCTCGGGGATATTCAGCGTGACACGGTGTGACAAGGCTGACCCTTTGAATTACAGGCACAACAGAAACAGGAAGAAAGAGTGAGAGAAAGTTGTGGTGGAAGAGTACAGCAGGGTTCGCCACCATCCCCTGCCGGAGCCTCGTGGAGCTTTAGGTGTTTTCGCTCAATAAACACTCACAACGCCCGGTCTGGGAATCGAAACCGCGATCCTATGGACTTCCACACAGTTTCCGACTGCCAAATTCACACACAAAGTACTGGTCAGCTTGTAGCCGAAGTAAAAGACATTTGCCCAAGGAACCGCACAGTGAGACTGACGCTGAATATACGTAGCTGTAATATATATGTGTGTGTGTGTGTGTGTGCGTGCGCGCGCGTGCGCGTGTGTGTGTGTGTGTGTGTGCGTGTGTGTGTGTGTGTGTGTGTGTGCGTGCGTGCGTGTGTGTGTGTATACATACATATATATACATAAAGACAGTCATACATATGTGCCCGACTATAAATTTAGTAAAGTGAATGTGTCTTTCCAAACTGATTTAATTTCTGCCAATACTGGATTGAAGTATGTAATTGCAGCCAATAACTTGGGCTCCCTTTATTGAGCCTGGTCGCAGTTCATTTATTTTCATTCAGCGTATGGCGGTCGTCTTAGATAGGCCCTGTGTCAAAAAATATCATTCGTAGCAGACGTTCTTTCGACATCGTTCACACACGTCTGACTCGAGCTCAGAAGTTCAGCCCGAGTTGTTTTCTATAATCGTAAAAATTAAAGGTAAATCAAATTCAATGTTTTCTTGAAACAATAAATTTCTGTAGAGATTAGAATTTAAATTCCAATCTATGAAAAGTTTCTGTTCTGCAATATTCTCAAAGGAACGAAAAATTATCCAGCAATTCGGGCTAATACGAACGAGCCTGGTAGATGTAAAAGACTAAATGGCATCTCTTGTCAAGAATACAGGCGACAGTCAGATCGGTGATGTTTGTTGTGCACTCCGCTGTCTTTATTTGATTGCTGTTGTTCTGTGCGTCTGTGTGTAAAGATCAGTCGTGTTTTGCTAGGTTGCTTTATTTTTACCCTTAACTTAGAAATGGAGAAAGACATAGTGCTAGATATAAAAAAAGCATAAGCCATTTGGAGATAGAAATAAAGCGTAAAAACGTGAAA
>NC_142931.1:132604494-132631994 GCF_046866305.1 Octopus bimaculoides | reverse complement strand
ACTTTTTCTCCCCCCCCCTCCAGTAACAATATTTATTGACACCAGAAAGGGCCAAAGTCACTATCGCTACGTTTTATAATCAACCCCGACAGCAACACCAACTCGCAAGACCATTTGAACACTAATTACAACTATTAATATTAAAAATTTCTTTCTACTTAGAGGCACGAGTCCTGAAATTTGGAATGAATAGGGAGGCGGGGGGGGGGTAGTCGTTTACATCGATCGCTGTGTTCAACAAGTATTTATTTTATCGATGAAAGGCGAAGTTGCCCTTGGCTATATTTGAACTCAGTGCGTAAGGGCTTGGAAGAAATGCCGCCGAGCATTTTTTTTTGTCCGATGCGGTAACGATTCTGCCAGATTCGCCGTTGTTACTATACTAGTATTATTATTAATAATACCTACATGCATTGCACCACTACCACTACCACCACCACCACCACCATCACCACCGCAGTTAATATCACTTTCACTACTACTACTACTACTAGTACTACTACTACCAACACCACTCCCATTGCCATCACCGCTACGACTATCTCTACTACCACCACCACCACCCTCACTACCACTTTCATATCAAATCGTAACCACTACTACCAATCATAACATCTATCGTCACACACACACATACACACACACACACACACACACACACACACATGCACACACACATACGCACAGGCACACATGCGCACAAATTGACACGCTGTTTCTGCATCTCTCACCACTACCATGAACACTATCATCACCTCCTCCTCCTCCCTCCCTTCCTAAGCGCACTTCTCAACGCCACTCCCTCGTCCCTCTCTTTCACTTTCTCATTATCTCCCTCCCTCCCTTTCTCTCTCTCTCTTTTTTTTCTCTCTCTCTTCCTATTGCAACTTAAGACGGATAATATATATATGTATATATATATATATATATATATATATAAAAAGAAAAACAAAAGTTAAAAACATGGGAAAGGGAAATAAAAATAAAGAAAGCAAACAAAGAAATAAAAACAAAACGCAGGAACGTTTCCCCCAAGTTATTTTCGGGTGTGCATTATCACCTTTTGACCTCACTCCCCCTCACTTCCTAGCTGCTTTCTCTCTTTCTCCTCCTACAATATCCCCGATGCCACCACCACCACCACCACCAATACCAACAACAGCTTCTACACTGTAGCGCAATCCGTACCATCACCGCCGCCATCATCTCGTTCGAATAACGGCAACAACAACCACAATATCAACGAGAAGTTAAAACGTGGACGAGGATAGCAATAATAAAACCGTCAACACAGCCCCGCAAATAGCGTTACCCCCAGCTTCAAAACATCGTCAGCACAGCTCCCAACACCGTCATCACAGCCTTACAACACCGTCATCACAGCTTCACAACACATATTACGGTTATCAAAGCCTCACAACATCGCCATCACTGCCTCACAAACGCGCCATCACAGCTTTACATTATTGCCGTCACAGTTTTACAACGCAGTCATCACTCCTCGCTATACTATATCCACAGCCTCACATTACATATTACTGTCACCACAGCTTCTCAGCATCGTCATCACAGTCTCACAACACCTTCATCACAGTCTCACAATACCATCATCACAGCCTCTCAACGTCATCACAGCCTCACAACACCGTCATTACAACCTCACAACACCGTCATTACAACCTCACAACACATTAGCGTCACCACAAAACATGCTACCATGCCAACACAATTATCAACAACAGTTGATAACCAAGTATGTGATCGCTTAGTCTGCTAAAAATAACAGCCAAATCTCAGATCGCATTTCTTCAGTCTACGTAAAGGACACATTCAGTAGAATGGCCTTCGATCACAGATCTGTTCGATCAGAGCTGACTTCGATTTCCATAATAATTACAAACACCCATCATCCTCACCCACGCCACCACCACCACCACCACCATCATCAGCCAAAGAAAGAGCATCAATGCGGTCAATCAATTTGCTAGAAATGACAGCCAAATTTCTCATAGATCACTACAGCTTAAATAGATAAATGAGATATTGGTTTAGTTCTAAATACAGTTTTTTTTTATTGTATGTTCGCTCTGTTAGAGTAGAGCAGGAACCGTCGCTACTACCCTCTCCATCCACGACTACCACTAGCAACAGTAATGACAGTTTCAAATTTTGACCCAAGGCCAGCAATTTCGAGGTGATGGGGGGGGGGGCGTGGAGCTAAGTCGATTAGATCGACCCCAGTGCGCAATTGCTACTGAATTTATTGACCCCGAAAGATGAAAGGCAAAGTCGACCTCGGCGGAATTTGAACTCAGAACGTAAAGACAGACGAAATGCTGCTAAGCGTTTCGCCACCTTAACAACAACAGCAATAACTTATTGTTGGCACTCCGTCGCTTACGACGTCGAGGGTTCCAGTTGATCTGATCAACGGAACAGCCTGCTCGTGAAATTAACGTGCAAGTGGCTGAGCACTCCACAGACACGTGTACCCTTAACGTAGTTCTCGGGGATATTCAGCGTGACACAGTGTGACAAGGCTGACCCTTTGAATTACAGGCACAACAGAAACAGGAAGTAAGAGTGAGAGAAGGTTGTGGTGGAAGAGTACAGCAGGGTTCGCCACCATCCCCTGCCGGAGCCTCGTGGAGCTTTAGGTGTTTTTCGTTCAATAAACACTCACAGCGCCCGGTCTGGGAATCGAAACCGCGATCCTATGACCGCGAGTCCGCTGCCCTAACCACTGGGCCATTGTACCTCCTTTTTAAAAGGCGAATATGATCCTCAGCGGGCTTTGAAATCAGAACGTGTCAGGAAGAAAACGTGTAAAGCGTTTTGTTCGACGCTCTCATGATTCTTCCAGCGCAGCATACACAGCAATAACAACAACAACGAAACAATCAGTAAGCAAATTGAGAGGTCTTGCGTGGTTACTTGACTTGGTCTGTTAAAAATAGCAGCCAAATTCCTTCAAACCACACATTACCGTCTTAAATTTTTAAAATGGGACGGACACGCGCCGAGGCGTTGATAAGCGAAAAGACGAGTTGGTCATCATCGGGACGTCTTTAAATGTAAGCCAATACAGTCAGAATTGACCTTGAGATTAAACACCACAACAAAAATAACATCACACCGTCATCGTAGTAATTCCTTCCTCCGCCGTCACAGCTCCTTCCGCAACCTCCACCACTACCACTCCCACTGCTGGCGCCGGGGCCGTCGCTGTCGCCATCATAGCCACCGGTACCACAAACGGAACTTTTGCACAATTTCCTACTTCCGACCTAACCTGTTCCCACATTTATTGGAACATCAGCCATTTATTGTATGGTAGTGGTGGCGCTGATGAGGATGGTGGAGATGGTGGTATGTGTGTAAGTGTAAGTGTACACGTGTCTATATGTGTGCACGTATGTCTACATCTATGTATACACACACACACACACACACACACACACACACATATATATATATATATATATATATATATATACACACATATATATGTATGTATATATATATATATATATATATATATATATATTGAACAAAAAATGGACTATATACCTGTTGTAACTTGGTTATCTATAGTCCGATGATATTTCGGAATTAGGATTCCTTCTTCAGATCTTATTTGCTGGAGTCTCTGCTCATCATATTTCATCAACACAGAACTCCGAACAATTATTGTTTTGATATCATTAAGGCATTGAAGTTTAAAAATAAGTGTTCTTTGATGCTATGCATAGATTATAGCAAACAGGTGCGAAAATGGAGTTAGAGAAAGAACAGAGATGCATAAATCACAAAACTGGACGCATCCAAAAATATTCCCACGTCAGATACGTATATATATGTATGTATGTATGTGTGTGTATATGTTTGTGTGTCTATGTTTGTCCCCCCAACATCGCTTGACAACCGATGCTGGTGTGTTTACGTCCCCGTAACTTAGCGGTTCGGCAAAAGAGACCGATAGAATAAGTACTAGGCTTCCAAAGAATAAGTCCTGGGGGTCGGTTTGCTCGACTAAAGGCGGTGCTCCAGCATGGCCGCAATCAAATGACTGAAACAAGTAAAAGAGAAAAAAAGAAGAGAAAAATATACATAAAGTAAGAAACTGAAGAAAGGAAATCCTTCAAAGGGTTGTGCTAAACATCCAATTCGCTGATACGTTTGTTGGACACCATATGAATATTGGTATATGTATAATATGTATGATAATAAAAAATAGTTTCATTTGACTTACTGTATAAATTTAATAGCCAAAATAATAGTCATTATCGTATTGTATAATTTATAAATTGTATTCATTCTGAAAGTATTGATAGAGTTTCGATACGCATCATATGTGGTCCTTCATTTTGTAAATGAAATATAGATTAGTTCATCGGAAACTGTGCTTGTTACTTCTTTGGTTTGTATTGATGATTTCTGTCGATTCATTAAATTCTCCCTTCTTCCGTGGTGTGCGAAAAACAATCATTATTTAAGTAACTTCAAATTTGGTTACCACTACAAAATTAATAAATTTGATTTCCATTGCTGTAGCCTAATATATATATATATATATATATATATATATATATATATATATATATATATATATATATATATATATATATATATATATATATATATATGGGGTATTTTAAATATCACATTTACAGTCTTATGTCAATATTAGCACAAACTTACACCCACAATATCTATATATAAAACTAAACATGTTCACACACATCCATACCGATGCGTGTGTCTTTTTGTCTCTGTTTGTCTCACCGCTTGACAAACGACGTTGGCAAGTTTACATCCCCATAACTTAGTATTTCAGTAAAGCGACTGATAGAATAAGTACAAGACTTGAAGTACTGGGGTCGATTCGTCCGACTAAAATTCTTCAAGGTGGTGTCCCAGCATAGTCACATTCTAATGGTTGAAACAAGTAAAAGATAAAAGATATATATATATATATATATATATATATGGGAGAATTTACGAAAAAAAAACAACAAACGAAGACAGGTGGTGTAAACAACAAATGGATGTATTAGTTTAACGCTCGGGAATAGAGAAAGTCTTTGACGTTTCGAGCCTACGCTCTTCAACTGAAAGGAACACAGAAAAAAAAATATAAATGTGCTGGTCAGCGATCTATCATGGCGAATGCCGGACAGAAGGATCACACAGGATATATATATATATACACACACACACACACACACACACACACACACACACACACACACACACATCTATATTTTCAGAGGTCAAAAGAACGTATTGTAATAAAGAAACGGACGGAAAACAGACACAGAAGGTCAAGTTGGAAAACATATATATCTAAATGTACAGACGAACGGAAAACAAACATCAGTCATCGGCTAGGGTGTCAAACGCAATTATCGATAATATTGCTTCCACTCTGGAGATACAAGCAAGAAAAACTGCCGTGAATGCGACCAAAACATAACGAAACAAAACGAGACAGACAAACAATCGATGAACAAGAAATAAGGTAATTGACATACGAAAATGGATAGAAGTAATTTGAGAGGAGAACATTAGTGGAAGGACGAAGGACAAAAAAAAAAAAACGAAAAAGGAAATAAACGGGAGATGCCGTCTTTGATGGCCATAAGATGCACCTTGTTTTGTTTTTGTTTTTTTACCTTAAAATGGGTTTAAAAATCACCCTGCGTCCAATGCACTCAATGTAGGTTCAAAACACAGACACACAAACATACACATACACACACACATATATATATATATATATACATATATACGACGGGCTTCTTTCAGTTTCCGTCTACCAAATCCACTCACAAGGCTTTGGTGGGCCCGAGGCTATAGTAGAATAGTAGAAGACACTTACCCAAGATGCCACGCCGTGGGATGAACCTAGAACCATGTGGATGGTAAGCAAGCTATTTACCACATTATATATATATATATATATATATATATATATATATACATTATATATATATATATATATATATATATATATATATATATATATATATATATATATATATATATATATATTATATATACATATTATATATATATATATATATATATATATATATATATATATATATATATATATATATACATTATATATATATATATATTATATATATATATATATATATATATATATGTATATATATATATATATATATATATATTATATATACATATTATATATATATATATATATATATATATATATATATATATATATATATATATATATATATATATATACATTATATATATATATTTATATATATGCATATATATATATATATATATATATATATATATATATATATATATATATATATATAATATATATATGTATATATATATATGAGGGGCGAGGGGCTGGACATTTCCTGGCTTTAGGTAAAAGAAAATACTGGAGGATCAGTTAAATATTTTATTAACATATTCCCCTCTCAGATTTACACACTTATTGCGGGGTCGATAAAATAAGTACCAATTGAACACTGGGGTCGATGTAATCAACTTATCCCCTCCTCCAAATTTTTTGTAAAAGAACTTGGAAGGTTGGGCCTCCAACCAGGCTTTTTACGACACCTTCAGATCTAGACATATCCACAATTATATAACTTGCCATACACGTTTGTTGCTTAATGTCTGTTAATATTTTCTTGGTTTATTCTTTCTTTCTCATCACATGTATGCATCTATATACATACATGCATATACCATAACGCGAGAACACTCACGTACGCATGTCTCCTTCCCCCATACATGCGCGCGCGCACATGCATACAGACGCTCGCGCACAGACTCGATCTGGAAAACAATGCTCAGATTATAAATTTAAGATCCAAATTCCAAAACGCCAGCCGGAAGTGCTCTTCTGAAGAATGAAATGAAAACGTCTTTTTTTCATTTCCCAATATAAGCATTCATCACAATTATATTCGCTTGGAATCTATCGGGAATGTCGTAGGAAATTAAGTGTGAATCTTCTGTGAAATATGTGTGAATTGCATATGAGTATAGCAAGAATTTAGCATGGATTTAGAGTGAACATAGTGTTCATTTTTTTTTTTTTTTTTTGTTTGTAAATATCACAAATTAATATCGCATTTGATTTTTTCCCCTAACTCGAAAATTAGTTACATTATTATTATTATTATTATCATTATTATTATTATTATCAATAATAATAATAATATTGATGATGATGATGATAATAATAATAATATTAATAATAATGATGATAATAATAATAATTCTTTATTGGCCACTAGGGCCGAACACAAAACAGAGGACGTTAAGCTCACTGTCTCTCGTCTGTGTATCGTCCTCTATGTTTTGTGTTCGGCCCTGGTGGCCAATAAAGAAAGAATTATTATTATTATTATTATTATTATTATTATTATTGTTATTGTTATTATTATTATTATTATTGTTATTGTTATTATTATTATTATTATTATTATTATTATTATTATTATTATTATTATTATTATTATTATTATTATTATTATTAAGGCTGCTAGCTGGCAGAAACGTCAGCACATCGGGCGAAATGCTTAGCGGTATTTCGTCTGTCTTTACGTTCTGAGTTCAAATTCCGCCGAGGTCGACTTTGCCTTTCATCCTTTCGGGGTCAATAAATTAAGTACCAGTGAAACACTGGTGGTTGATGTAATCGACTTAATCCCTCCCCCAAAAGTTCGGGTTTTGTGCCTTTAGCAGAAAAGATTATTTTTATTATTATGCCTGGCGGTATTTTGTCTGCCGCTATCTTTTGAATTCAAATTCCGTCGAGGTCAACTTTGCCTTTCATCCTTCCGGGGTTGATAAAATAAAGTACCAATTGAATACTAGTGTTGGTTTTATGGTACCGTAACTTAGCGGATCGGCAAAAGAAATATAAAATAAATACCAGATTTTCAGCAAATAAATAAATATGTACATTGTTTTGTCTCGGTATAAAAGATGGGCTACAGCAAATATTCTGCTTAATACCACAGATTTGCTTGTCAGTTGTTTGACCTTAACCAGTTGAGCATGTCTGATAGTGGCTGACGATATGTGCATCTCTGATCATGAGCAGAAATAGTGGGGGAGCATCATAGCCATGTGTTGAGAGGAATTCTTTGAAGTTTGAATAATTCACCTTTGGAAACATGGGTGTTTTGCTCAACATCCTTAAACAAACCTTATTCAGGGACCTTTTGAGCGGGATGGGCTACTCGACCTGAAGAAAATTCTAACTGGGCCCCACCTGTGAGGTCATGCGCTGTTTATCTTGATATGAAATCACCATGTCGCGCGCATATGGTTGTGATGCATGTACCTGGTGTACCCTTATCAGACGGGTAGTCATGATGGGTATAATGGGCTTCGTATATTTTACCCCAGTGTCACTTTGATGGCATGCACTGCTCTCTCACTCAATAATAATAATAATAATAATAATAATAATAATAATAATAATAATAATAATAATAATATTATTATTATTATTATTATTATTATTATTATTATTATTATTATTATTATTACTGGCCATAGCCTTAGGGCTGAACGTATGAAAGAAAAACAGAATGAAAGAAAATACTTGGGTCGATCTGATCGATTTAAAACCTTTCAATGCGGTACCCCAGCATGGCCGCAGTCCAATGACTATTACAAAAAGAAAACTTAAAAGTTAACTTTTGATAGATTTCTCCTTTGGCTCGTTCTTTGTTCTTTTTCTTTTGGTGTCTAACTGTTGGTGGAAGACAAAGTGGAGGGAAATAAGGGTGACTTGGACGGAGGATGTGAGTTGCTGTTTATTTGGCTAACTGTTTTATAGCATTTGTCGGAGTAGAGGCGCAATGGCCCAGTGGTTAGGGCAGCGGACTCTCGGTCATAGGATCGCGGTTTCGATTCCCAGACCGGGCGTTGTGAGTGCTTATTGAGCGAAAACACCTAAAAGCTCCATGAGGCTCCGACAGGGTATGGTAGCGAACCCTGCTGCACTCTTTCACCACAACTTTCTCTCA
Organism: Octopus bimaculoides; assembly: GCF_046866305.1. NCBI lineage: Eukaryota > Metazoa > Mollusca > Cephalopoda > Octopoda > Octopodidae > Octopus > Octopus bimaculoides. The sequence goes on along the minus strand of NC_142931.1, from coordinate 132,622,947 downwards.
CTCTTTCTTCCTGTTTCTGTTGTGCCTGTAACTCAAAGGGTCAGCCTTGTCACACTGTGTCACGCTGAATATCCCCGAGAACTACGTTAAGGGTACACGTGTCTGTGGAGTGCTCAGCCACTTGCACATTAATTTCACGGGCAGGCTGTTCCGTTGATCGGATCAACTGGAACCCTCGACGTCGTAAGCGACGGAGTGCCAACAACAAAATAGCATTTGTCGGGCTTATTGCGATTATAGTAAAAGAAAGCTGAGGGTCTCTCTGTTCCTCTCTATCTGTTCGTCTGTCTTTCTCAATCACATTGACACACATACACACACACTCGTGCACACACATATACACACACACATGCACTAACTACGTACATACATTACCAAAACAAACACGTATGCTCATAAACACACAGAACATCATACGCATTATGAACAGCCGCAAATATCAATACCACCATCACGAATGACAACAACAGCAGCAACAACAACAACAACAACGTGTATAAAAAGTATAACAAGAGCGTTACCATCACTACCGCTACCACCACCACCAACAACAAAATCAACGGAAGCAGCAGCAGCAGCAGCACCTCCGACAACGGCGACGTCATTGACATTATGGCCGCCGCCATCAACACCGTCACCAACAGCTACAACGACAATAGACGTAGCAGAGATGGCGGGGGGGGGGGACGACAGATAGAAGCAACAAGTAGTGTAAACAATTCGAGGGTAAAAAAAAAGGGAGAGGGGTGAGGAATGGAAAAGAGGAAAGTGTATTGGTATGTGTGTGTGTGTATGAGAGAGAGAGAGCGAGAGAGGAATAGAGAGAGAGAGAGGGGGAAGAGTGCTACGAAAATGAACGGGAAGGAGACAATGATGCGATGTTTAGTCGTAGCGGAGAAGGTGGTAGTAGTGAAAGAGGAGGGATGAGGCGGATGGGGGTCAGACGGGGGGAGGATTGTCGTTGCTGTTCTGGTGGTGGTGGTTGCGGCGGTGGTGGTCGTGGTGGTGGCCGTGGTGGTGGTGGTTGCGGCGGCGGTGTTGGTGGTGTTGGTGGTGGTGGTGTTGCTGATAGTGTTGGTGGTGGTGGTGGTGTTGGTGTTGGTGGTGGTAGTGGTGTTGGTGTTGGTGGTGGTGTTGCTGATAGTGTTGGTGGTGGTGGTGGTGGTGGTGGTGTTGGTGGTGGTGGTGTTGGTGGCGGCGGCGGCAATAATGATAGTCGTTGCTTTAGCAGCAATATCGCGGAAGTGATGCTGTTGTTGGTGGATTGACGATGGAAGTGGCGTCGCCGGCGACTGTAAGAAAATAGCTTATGCTGAAAAAATGTCTTTTTGAGGGGGGGGGGGATGGTCAGGGGAAACACACCCACACCCACACCCACACACACGTATATACATATATATATATATATATACATACATGTATACATGCATACATATATACATATATACACAAATACGTAGATGTAAATTTATGTATACTCTTACTTGTTTCAGTCATTTGTCTGCGGCCATGCTGGAGCACCGCCTTTAGTCGAATCAAATCGACCCCAGGACTTATTCTTTGGAAGCCTAGTACTTATTCTATCGGTCTCTTTTTGCCGAACCGCTAAGTTACGGGGACGTAAACACACCAGCATCGGTTGTCAAGCGATGGTGGAGAGGGGACAGACACAAGCCCACATACATACATATATATATATATATATATATATATATATTCTTATATATATACATATATACGACGGGCTTCTTTCAGTTTCCGTCTACCAAATCCACTCACAAGGCTTTGGTCGGCCCGAGACTATAGTAGAAGACACTTGCCCAAGGTGCCACGCAATGGGACTGAACCCGGAACTATGTGGTTGGTAAGCAAGCTACTTACCACACAGCCACTCCTGCGCCTATATGTATGTTCCTATGTATGTATGTATGTATGTGAGTATGCATGACTTAGTGGTTAGGGTGTTGCCCTCATGATCGCTAGACCGCGGTTTCACTTCCTGGACCGGGTGATGCGTTGAGTTCTTGAGTAAAACACTTCGTTTCACGTTGCTCTGCGATCACTTGGACGCCTGACGCGTGGCACATCGTGTACCTGTTCAGGCAATGTCGATATGTTACAGACTCTGCCTGTCACTGAAAAAAAAAAAATCAGTGACAGGCAGAGTCTGTAACAATGTATATGTTCTTGATACCTTAGTAGCTTCTATGCTGGAGTGAAGGCAGCATGTTCTTTGTCTATCTCCTTAACTTCTTGGAGATTTTAGGTATAATTATACTAAAATGTCCATCTGTTTTAATTTAATTAAATTCTATGTTTGTGCAGCTGAGGATTGCTCTGCATTTTAAATTGATGTAATGATTGCATTGTTCAATTAAATGGATTTGCATGAAACGATCGTACTGCATTACCTCTGGACATCCTTGTTGCTTATTTTGATTTTTTATCACCTTACTTTGAAATTGTATGGATAATACCGTACTAAATTCTGGTGCGTAAACTTAAGTACCATATTCATCTGAATCTAAATTTTTGCTGAACTTATCTACCATACCCAAAGTATATATATATATATATATATATATATATATATATATATATATATATATATATATATATATATATATATATATATATATATATATATATATATATATATATATATATATATATATATATATATATATATATATATATATATATATATATATATATATATATATATATATATATATATATATATATATATATATATATATATATATATATATATGTATATATATATATATAGGCGCAGGAGTGGCTGTGTGGTAAGTAGCTTGCTTACCGACCACATGGTTCCGGGTTCAGTCCCACTGCGTGGCACCTTGGGTAAGTGTCTTCTACTATAGCCTCGGGCCGACCAAAGCCTTGTGAGTGGATTTGGTAGACGGAAACTGAAAGAAGCCTGTCGTATATATGTATATATAGATATATGTGTGTGTGTGTGTGTGTGCGTGTATCTTTGTGTCTGTGTCCCCCCAACATCGCTTGACAACCGATGGTGGTGTGTTTAGGTCATCGTAACTTAGCGGTTCGGCAAAAGAGACCGATAGAATAAGTACTAGGCTTACAAAGAATAAGTCTTGGGGTCGATTTGTTCGACTAAAGGCGGTGCTCCAGCATGGCCGCAGTCAAATGACTGAAACAAGTAAAAGAGAGTAAAAGATATATATATATATATATATATATATATATATATATTGCCTCACTCTTTCACCCACTCAAAAGAAAAAAAAATGGTTGTTGATATTTTGTTTGATATAGCTTAGTCTATGTTTCGGCCTTTATTTGACTCATCATGGTTCTAACACCCTTGTCCTTTAAACAAACTGACAAATACTGCATATGCTGACGAACATAGATAAATCGTTAGAAACGTTGTTTTTATAATTTTGTTTTCCTACATTTTATTTGATCTTTTTTTCTTTTGTGTTTCTTTTTCCTTTAAATAAGGTGGAACCGCAAGTAAAGTTGAAGTGTTAACAGCTCGATAAATGTTTTTTTCCATCACTTCTTCAGACTGAAAATATTCTTGACGTTTTAAAGACAGCGGTCTACATCATCAACCGAGTCCTTCTCCTCCTCCTCCTAATCATCATCATCGTCCTGATCATCACAATCATCATTTTCATCATCATCATCAGCAGCAGCAGCAATAAATAGCACCACCATAACCATGATGGTAATGATGACGATGATGATGATGATGACAGTGACGACCACGTTCGGAATTATATGCATGCATACATATATTACTATACATAGCCAAAGGTTCTGCAGAGCATCCGTTGTAATATCAATATTAAAAAAGAAATAGAAAATTCTCTTCAGCAGCTGGGGATAAATGTAGTTTCGACACCTATCAGTTATATCATTACTCCCATATGTCTGTATATATGTGTATGCACATATATACACATGCACGCATGCACACATATACACATGCATAGTCCACATCACTTTGTAAGAAGCATAGGGCCGGTTTTCCTGCGTATATATTCCTCACTGGATAGGACACTGGTCCATCGCAGAATTACTAATATTTACCAGCTGAGTGGACTGGAACAAAGTAAAACGAAGCGTTCTTTTAAAGAACACAACGCATCGCCCGGTTCAGGAATCGAAACCGCAATCTTACGATCATTAGTCCAACACCCAAACCACTATGCCATGCAGTTTCTACATACATCCATAACTAAGCGTTATTTGGAGTTGATTTTACTGAATATTTCTCATCATGTGGAATTTCATTCTGACGATCGATCATAGCTAGCAATGATAAGAACTACAATAATATCGAATCTAACAGAACTACAAATCAATGAGATAACTTATTCAACGTAGATGTTCTACTCACTTTATTTGATGTGTAAATTTTAATCAAAATTTATTCTGTGCATGAAAGGGGAAACCCGTGAAAATTCGACTGTCAACTATGAGAAGCGTTTAACTTTTTAGCATTTAAACCCGCCATAACAGATCCAAATATTCTCTCTGTTTTATGTTCAAACTGGCCTAATTCCGCTTTTCATGGCTACCTTATTATGTCATTCTAGAAAACACACAATTACGTCATCAAAATATCGGAATTACGAATAGTGCATATGTAAATAGGAGGCGTGGTTGTGTGGTAGGAAACTTACTTCTTCCCAACCACATGGTTCCGGATTCAGTCCCGCTGCGTGACACCTTAGGCAAGTGTCTCCTACTATAGCCTCACGCCGACCAAAGCCTTGTGAGTGGATTTGGTAGACGAAAACTGAAAGAACGTGGTAAATAAATATATATATATATATATATATATATATATATATATATATATATATATATATATATATATATAGTATGCAATTATAACATGCGTTTTCTCCATTCCTTAAATTCTTAAATATACTCAAATACCCAAAATTTCAAGGAGTTCCTGCTTTAAAAACAGGAACTAAACCACAGTTATTTTGTGTTCTTTGCTACATTGGTTTCTATTAACCCATTTATTCTATCAGAATAATTTTTATTCATTAAGATAGAAGAAATACACATAATTATATATATATATATATGTGTGTGTGTGTGTGTGTGTGTGTGTGTGTGTGTGTGTGTGTGTGTGTGTGTGTGTGTGTGTGTGTGTGTGTGTGTGTGTGTGTGTATATCTATGTATCTATGTATCTATGTGTGTGTCTGTGTTTGTCCCCGCCTCCGTCACCGTTTGACAACTGTGTTTACGTCCCCGTATCTTAGCGGTTCGGCAAAAGAAGTCGATAGAATAAGTACTAGGCTTCAAAAATAAGTCCCCGGGTCGATTTGATCGACTAAAAACCCCCTTCAATGCGTAGCTCCAGTATGGCCGCAGTCAAACGACTGAAACAAGTAAAAGAATGAAAGAAAAGAAAGAATTCAAAAGAATACGAATGTATAAGCTTTATATTTAAAACAATAAACAATAATCCGAGCGGTAAAGGGTTAAAGATTAACTGGGATGAGAAACCACCCAAAAGTTGATTGTCCGAAAAATTGCTGTCATACTTTTACAATTGCTATTCCAGTTCCTGTGATTTTAGCCGATTTTCAAAAGACATTCAAAACCAGCCAACAGCTGCCGTAGATGAGTGTTGTAAAAATGTAAGGAAAGAACAAAAAAGAAAGAAAGAAAAAAAAATGAAAAAAAAAACCCCGCTGACGTCATCACCTTCCTAATCCCAGTCACTCAACACTCATATATATTCATATGAAATTGATCCAACAACGTTGACTATAGAATTTATACGACTAAAAAACAATTTTAAACAGCAGCTTGAGAATAATTTTTTCCAGTTCCTGTAAGTTGTCATTAGATAGCACAATTTTTTGACGAGTGTACGAGCAGAAATACAAAAACAATTTTCCTGTTTGTACTTATTGACAATATCGCTGGAGACTATATGTAAACGAGATAACAACATACAGCCGAATACTACTTGCCTTGTACAGCTGCTATTACTCTGAAAGGACTCCGAGTAGATACTTGTTATATGGAATAACTTAACGTAAGCAAACCTTGTGGATTACAAAACTAGAAGAAAATGACAACAAACTGCCCAACAGAATCGGGAACTTAGATACCAACAGAAGGTGTAACATGAATAAATTCCCAGCACACTGACTATATATATATTATTCAAAGGAATTCCAACTCTGTTTTTTTATGTTTTATTTATATTCTTATCATATTAATGTAGGATATAGAATATATAGTATATATAGTTGGTATAGTAAAATAAAATGAAGTATTGATTGTCTTATTGAATAAATGAAATATTGAATATTGAATATTAAAGGACTAGTATACTTTCTTGCATTTTAGCAGTCTTCAAGGTCCCATGTTGTGACAGCAATGTTTCAGCTGTAGCTGACTGGCTATATGTACATATATATATATATATATATATATATATATATATATATATATATATATATATATATATACGGCACTCCGTCGGTTACAACGACGAGGGTTCCAGTTGAACCGATCAACGGAACAGCCTACTCGTGAAATGAACGTGCAAGTGGCTGAGCACCCCACAGACACGTGTACCTTTAACGTAGTTCTCGGGGAAATTCAGCGTGACGCAGAGTGTGACAAGGCTCGCCCTTTGAAATACAGGTACAACAGAAACAGGAAGAGTGAGAGAAAGTTGTGGTGACAGAATACAGCACGGTTCGCCACCACTACCTGCCGGAGCCTCGTAGAGTTTTAGGTGTTTTCGCTCAATAAACACTCACAACGCCCGGTCTTGCAATCGAAACCGCGATCCTTTGCCCGCGAGTCCACTACCCTAACCACTGGGCCATTGCGCCTCCATATGTGTGTGTGTGTGTGTGTGTGTGTGTGTGTATGTGTGCGTGTGTGTGGTAATAAGTTTGCTTTTTAACCAGAAGACTTACTAATATTTCCATCTGTTATACGATGGACCAAAAGAAATTTGACCAAGAGAAATACGAAATGTTCTTATTTGATTGTTGAACACTTTGAAAAATATTTCCTAACTAGTCTATTGTGGAAATCCGTTCTGTTGATATTATATCCCAAGATCTCCACATCAATTTGATGCTTCCATGGATATAATGATATTATGATGTTCTGCCTTAGAAGAAAATGAGAGAAGAGGCTTAAGATAGGTTCATCAATGTTAAGTATCGTTAAGGCGGCGAGCTGGCTGAATCGTGAGCAAAATGCTTAGTGGCATTTAGTCCGTCTTCACGTTCTGCGTTCAAATTCCGCCAAGATCGACTTTGCCTTTCATCCTTTCGGGGTCGACAAAATACGTACCAGTTGAACACTGGGGTCGATGTAATCGACTTACTCTCTCTCTCTCTCTCGAAATTCGCCTTGTGCCAAAATTTGAAACTAATATTAAGTATCGTTGTGTTTTGAGGTAGAATCTGCTGGAAAAAAAAGAAAAAACCCGGCAGGACCACGTACAGTAACCAACTGAAGAGAACTAAATCCTATGTTTCGAAAGAGAAGCACTCGGTTCTCAATGAGGTTCAATACGATCTCAGAACTGTTGGACTTTAGTATCTCTTCAAAGCCCAGGAGGGGAAAACAGTTTTGTATAAAACAAAATGTTATGCATGGGTAAGTTTCCACTAAATTTGAGAACGGTACTAATATTCCCAAGATGCGAACGAAAATGACAATTATATCACGTTTCTGTGAAAGACATTACACATATGATCAGCAACTAGCCAAAAATATCATCAAATTTCTACCTTCTTATGCAGAACGATATTGTTGCTAGTACAATATACAATGTCATCTGTTGTAAAGACTACTATGAGATGTATTTTATATCGGGAGACAGTTGTGTATCTGGAAACTGGATATATTTAGAAAACACAAACAGAAGCATCTTCGGTCTGGGAGCAAAGAAAAGAAATTCGAGTTTAGCTAGGTTATACACACCCGCAACGACGAAAAACCATAAGCCATGAGATGTAAATTTATGTTGAATTTCCACAGAATTAGAATGTCTTCTCTTTACACACACTGCGCACGCGCATAGACCTACACACTCGTATGCATATGTGGACTTGCCTATGGATATATATATATGTGTGTGTGTGTGTGTGTGTGTGTGTGTGTGTGTGTGTGTGTGTGTGTGTGTGTGTGTGTGTATGTGTGTGTGTGTGTGTGTTTGTGTGTGTATGTATGTGCATTATACATACGTATGTGTATATGTATGTTTAGTTGACTCAGGACTAAACATCAGCATCAGATAACTATACATGAACATATATTCTACAAGGTAGACGTTGACAGCTCTATTAAGAGAGAATGCAACATCATAAACTTATGCTTAATGTATTACTTATTACTTGCTATATAGAAAGATCTACTAAATCCTTGAGATCAACAAAAGAAGTAAGGTTTCCTCAAATTACTCACTGCTATCGAAAACGTTGACTGGAGTCAAATCAATAGGAAGTCAGCCACTGGCTGTGAAGGATCTTTACTATAAAATGTAGCATTATGGCAATATTTGTCCAAAATCATATTTGTAGCAAGCATTTTCTTCACTTACACACTAAAAGCAGAGAGAAAAGGATTGACTCTTAAAATACATTAGCATAGAAAATATTTCCCAGATCAGTAAAATATCCATTAGCTCTATGAAATAACCATTAGTAACTTAAAATATTTATTAATACTATAAAATATCGTAATTGCCAGCAAGGCGACTGTGTTTCGTTTTGTAACCATAATATTCTATTAAGTATATTTAAATGCTTACAAGTCTATATTGTGTCTTGCTTTTATGTTAGTTGTGCGATGTTCGCATTTCTAAGTTTAGCTTTAGCATATTATGGTTGCAGAGCGAAATACTGTGTCATTGCTAGCAATTAATGTTTACGTACCAGTTGCCAGGAATGTATTTAATACGTAAATTTGTCTATGGAATAGTGTTACACCGCTAAACTTAGTGGGTATTTAAGCAATGCAATCGTGGTTAATTGATGGGTTGGTTGTGGGGTTGATGAAAGAGCAATAACTCTTGAAATGTGCATATACACCCATCGCCTATTTTTTCTATTCGTATACGAAGCATCGCAACTTCCAGTGCTGGCTCTGAATTCTAAAGAAAATTCACAAAGGCAAACTTAAAAAGATGAAATATCTATAGAGGCGCGGGAGTGGCTGTGTGGGAAGTAGCTTGCTTGCCAACCACATGGTTCTGGGTTCAGTCCCACTGCGTGGCACCTTGGGCAAGTGTCTTCTACTATAGCCTCGGGCCGACCAAAGCCTTGTGAGTGGATTTGGTGGATGGAAACTGAAAGAAGCCCGTCATATATATGTATGGGTGTGTGTGTGTTTGTGTGTCTGTGTTTGTCCCCCCAACATCGCTTGACAACCGATGCTGGTGTGTTTACGTCCCCGTAAATTAGCGGTTCGGCAAAAGAGACCGATAGAATAAGTACTAGGCTTCCAAAGAATAAGTCCTGGCCGCAGTCAAATGACTGAAACAAGTAAAAGAGTATATTTTAATTATTAATGATGATTCTCGTTCCGTGCTGTATTGTACATCAAACCGTTCTTTGACGGTTCATTTAGTCAATCAGTGTTCTTTTTTTATTTTCTGGAGAAAAAAGGGATGCTGAGAGAAATCTCCCACGAGCCTTCACACGGGGGTAATGCAACCGATTATATAAGGGAGAGGTGGAATGAGATAGAGGAGAGGGAGGAATCAACCTTCGTACTCGGCTAGAACTTTATCGACCTCAGTAGTATAAAAAGCATGGTTGACAGCGACAGAATTCGAATTCAGAGTGCAGACAGTTGGAATAAATAGCTCAATACATTCTATCCGACAATTTAAAGACACTGCTGATTTAAAATGTCTATCACCCTAAAATTTCCATAAGCACTATAGTGTATGTGTGTGTGTGTGTGTGTATGTGCGCGCGCAAGTGTCCTATATGATTCAAAATTGTACAAAAAACAAAAATCAAAAAACAAGATAGACGGGTGAGGAAACAACAAAGTGTATAAGTTTGACGCTCAAGAGAAATGGAAGAGTCTTTGACGTTTCGAGCCTACGCTCTTCTATAGAAAAGGAGTTACAAACTTTTAGATATTCACCTGCATCTTAAAATATTCACTAACATCATAAAATATCTGATCATTAATTATGAAATATGAAGTTACACCTTCAAATACTGAAGATCGTTATAAATAAATAGATACGCCATAAAATATTAACTTACAATATGAATTATTCACCGACTCTATAAGTTATCCATAAACACTATAAAATATATAGATACATTATAAAATATCCGTAAACACTATCCAATATATAATTACATTCCAAAATATACACTGTCACAATAAAATAGTTACTAGCACTATATTACTGGCTTTACTAGTAAAATATTTACTAGCACCATAAAAAAAAAATCCTCTATATAGCATACTTAAAATATATACGCGGTCGATAGGCCTGTCACTGCGGTATTTATTCTGAGATAACATCTCTTAAGCGTTTGCTTTGTTAATAACACAATAAATATCAGAGATGTTATCTCGGGAAAATACTGCAGTAATTGGCTTATTAACAATATGTATAGATCAAGTGTGCTATAAGGCTTTCCTATAAGGCGTTATCCACCCCTGATTGGAACTCTCCCGTATGACATGTACGCATGCTCAGTGACTTGCTTTAATAGTTGCAATCAGCTGAATGCACATTGCCAGTGACATTTGACATAATTACCCACACTCTGTGGTCAGGATTCTTTTTTTGGTTTGATGTCGGTATCGAAGGGATTACCAGACACCGGACAATACAGTGAGAGCAGCTTTCACTCACATCGTGGTATTCGATGCTGTGTACGTGTCTGTCGTGGTAAAATATGCCACTCCTTAACTGTTGCTTTGCTTTCATCCGTAGCACGAGGTAATTATGTCATTATCTGTGAAATTCGGCAACTTACAAAGATCTTTAGATCAGGCAATACTTCACCGAGAGGAGATATAAGCTTCTGCTTATTCCTGTCTGAAGTATCGTCCGATATTTCAGACTTATCGTCCGATGAATTTACTTTGTTGACATTCTTCATCGACAGAATTTTTATTCCTTTCAACCTTTCAGTCAAGTCCGCCTTTCTTCCAGTAACATACTGTCCATATAATCTTAAATATTTCTTTAACTCAGGCACAGTAAGTACTTCGATAGCTGAATCATCAAGCTGCTTTATATCCATAAGACGTAAAACAATAACAATGGCGTGGGTAGCCTCCGGAAGTTTAATTATCTACATGGAGCGCCGCCTAGCCAAGGGAGATAACCTACTTATAGGAAAGCCCTATAGAAAGGGCTATTTTGATTAAATACTATCTTAGTTGCGTATACCGGACTAGAAAATAAAATTGTTACATCGTAAACTATACACTAGCACTGTAAAATATACACTCTAAATCAGTGCTTCTCAAACTATCTGATGTGACGTACCGGCAGTTTTGTTTTTTCCAATGTGCCTGGGACCGGTAATATTTCTTAGTAATATCAATTACGAGCCAGGATTTGGAAGACAGATACTGAAAGAACCCTGTCGTGCATTGTGTGTGTGTGTGTTTGTAAGCGCACGCGCGCCTTCACGTTTGTGTCGTGTTGTACTCCGCCAGTGCTTGATAACCGGTGTTGGTTTGATGATGTCCCCGTAACTCAGCGGTAACAATTCTACCAACTCACCGCCTTAGTGAGCAGAGGAATATTAATATTGAATCTTTAAAAAACAAAAGCCTCCATTGCTGTCGTTCATTTTACAAGAAGTGGTAGCCAAACCTCCTTCATATCATACCGTATCGTCTTAAAGGTAGAAAATACACATTGGATAATGTACGTAGTTATGGATACACAATGTGGATGGTTACGGTTGGAACGTCTTTAATCCACAGACCTGCTCTGCCAGATCTACTACCACCTCTAGCATCCCTACTACAGCAACAACTACTTCTACTACTATTACTGCTGCTGCTACTACTACTACAATTACTTCTACTACAACCTCTACTACTACTGATACGCTATTGTTGCTGCTATTACTACCACCTCCAGCACCCCCACCTCTACTACTACTACTACTACTACTACTACTACTACTACTACTACTACTATCTAGTAACATATGCGCTGGTGGAGTTTACGAGGGCTATCGGCAAAAATATTTATAATAAGATGTTTAATGTTTATTAGATTAACACAAACTTAACTCTTGATAGATGGCTGACGATTCGTCTCTAGGGAGTTCTATGAATCATTTTTAAATACTCGAGGAATATTTTGATAGGATCAAATTGAAAAAGAATAAGAAATTCTCTCGTGAAATTGCAGTGATACTGAGTGTGCAGATGTCGGAATTTCATTTGAGGTGCAGACTGCGGGTCCCCGCAAGTGAAATACTTGCATGTTTTAGTGGGGGGAAGGAAATATTATAGCCAAGTTACGAGAACTCTGAGATTATTGAAAGAAAGTTATCCCCAAACCGGAAAACAGTCCCCGACACTTGAATCAGTGTGAACTCCGGTACAAGCACGCGAGTTACCAGATGGTAGTGTTTGGCCGAAGCGACGGGTTGACCTGCTGAATTGGCCATGGCGGGATTTGAACTCAGGGCACAGTACACAAGATGCCAAGTTGTTGTCTCAAGTCAGAGCGACAGGTTAAATGTATCAGGAATGTAGGCTATGGCGGGATTTGAATTTAGAGCCCAAAGAGCCGGAACAAGCATCCGGCCAACGATCTTATACTCATTTAGTCCACCATCTTCAATTCCTATTTTTTCTTTAGAAGCTCTGATAGGAGAAAATGCAAACTTGACCTTGGCAAGATTTGAACTCAAAACGTAAAGATGCATCCTGCTTAATAGTAAGGTACCCAGACCAACGCATCTGATAACATTTGAGGAGCATTCCAGTACCGGGTGTGTTAGCTTGCTAAAGAGCGGTTTCTGATGTTAGAGACTGCCATCTGATGTTTAAGGCCCTCCTATAGTAAGTTTGATGAAATCTTTCCAAAGCCTTGGTATGACAGTGATATGTAGTCCAAGTCTTAGAGGGGTATAAAGGGACAGTTAAGAGGCAGGATTCATAGACGCTGAGCTTGGTTTTGATGGTGATGCTTCTGTCAGACCACACACGATTTAAGAGACTGATTTTCGAACCTTCCAAATGCTTTGCCGGCTTTTTCGATTCTCACATTCATTTCCAAATCAATCAATCCATCTATAGAGAGTGCTATTAAGGCAGACGAAAGAGTCGACTACATCCAATCTTCTATCCTGGACGAAAATGTTAGGTTCGACATAGGACTGGCCTGGCGGCTGAGAGAGCATAAAGTATTTGTACCGGATTTTTGCAGAGTTTTGAATTTTTTAAACATTTTGTTTTTTTTTTACAATTGCCTGATAGTACAGACATAGTTTTGCCCAAATGCATCAATAAATTAATATTGATATTTTTTTCACCCTCTTTACAACCATATGAAATGGAACTGTCAAAGCACAATATTCAAGCAATTTTGCTATTCAACTTCAAAAAAGGACGTAAAGAAGCTGAAACTGCTCGCGATATCAATGAAACGTTTGGTGAGGAAATGACCAGTGAGTGGTCAGTTCGAAAATGGTTTAAACGGTTTCGCACTGGAGACCTGAGCCTTGAAGATCGTGAGCGTGGTGGACGCCCATCTGTCATTGATGATGGTCAATTAAAGACCATCGTTGAAAAAGATCCACGTAAAACCACTTGAGAAATGGCAAAAGAACTTCAAGTTTGCCAGAAAACTGCCTGCAACTATTTGCATGCGAGCGGAAAATCAAAAAGGCTTGACAAATGGGTATCATACGATTTGAATGAAAATCAGAAAATGCGCAGATATGAAATTTGCTTGTCGCTTCTCTGTAATCAGACCGATCCATTTCTTTGTAAGCCGAGTACTTATTCTATCGGTGTCTTCTGCCAAAAAGTTAAGCTACGGGGATGTAAACAAATCAATATCGGTTGCCAAGTGATGCTGGGGGAACACACACACACACATATGTATGTATAAACAACGAGTTTCTTTCAGTTTCCGTCTACCAAATCCAGTCACAAGGCATTGGTCGGCTCGAGGTTATAGAAGAAGACACTTGCCGCGCAGTGGGACTGAATCCGGAACCATGTAGTTGGGAAGCAAGCTTCTAACCACACAGCCACGTCCGCGCCTCGGCATGACAACTCGCCTCCAAACCCATGTTGATATCGTAATAAAGAAAGACATCATAATGAAGAATGGAAAATTATATATTTTCAAAACTTGTTTGTTGCAGTATAATTCTCGTTTAAATTCACATTAAATGCACATTAGAATGTAATGTGAATTTAAGGAGAATTATTACTGTAATAAACATGTTTTGAAAATGTATAATTCTCCATTCTCCTTTATAATGTCTTGAATATATATATACTCCGTATTCTGTATAAAATCTATTGAAGCGAACTCGGGATTTACCTATTGAGTGGAGTACCGTGTAATTCTTTATCTTAAACAATTCTGTCTTCCTTATCATTCGATGTGGTTAGCCAGAACCTGGATTATATCTGTGTGTTAATAGGGTACCTGCTCGGATTCCAAATCCCTATTCCTTTACGTTATATACATGAGGTGTGTGTGTGTGTTTGTGTGTGTGTGTGTGCTTGTGTGTGTGTTTGTGTGTGTGTGTGTGTGTGTGTGTGTGTTTGTGTGTATGTGTGTGTATATATTATCGACCGCACATGTGTATGTGCTTTGCTTGTCTGCCAGAACGCTGCGGCATATCGCGTTGAGGATGGTTCCCTCATAACAATGCTTCTTAAAATGGAAGTTATAGACAGGTGAGACAACTCGACTCCACTCTCATTCAGGGATGAAGGATACTGATATTACGACATTTTTGTGGGTTTATCAACATTATGTACTTAAATCAAACAGGGGGTAGATCGAATCGCCAGGCTATGACTATATACAAATAGTGTAAAGAAAAAAAAAACATTTGCTAGTATGCCACAGCGATGCATTCGTAACATTAAATTCAATTATGAATTAATATCAGCGCTAGTGTTGTAAGCATTATTAACCGCGCATGCTCAGTCTATGTGTTTTGTTTGTTCGCCGGGACGCTGAGCAATAGCGCGTCGGAGATGACACCCATATAACGATGGGTGTTAAAACGCCTGAAACTTATGAAGGCGGCGAGCTGGCAGAAACGTTCGCACGCCGGGCGAAATGCTTAGCGGTATTTCGTCTGCCATTACGTTCTGAGTTCAAATTCCGCCGAGGTCGACTTTGCCTTTCATCTTTTCGGGGTCGATTAAATAAGTACCAGTTACGCACTGGGGTCGATACAATCGACTTAATCCGTTTGTTTGTCCTTGTTTGTCCCCTCTGTGTGTAGCCCCTTGTGGGCAGTAAAGAAATATGAAACTTAGACAGGTGAGATACTCTTATTCAGGAGTGATGGATACAGCTATTTCGCCATATTTTGTAGCTTATCATCATCACGAATCTGAATTAAAACCGGGGTCGAATCGAATTGCCAGTCTATGACATACATGTTTACATACGTATGTGTGTGTATGTTTTTGTGTCTGTGTCTGTCATCTCTCCTCCACCGTCTGACAACCGGTATTGGCTTGTTTATATCCCCGAACGTACAAGTTCGGCAAAAGAGACTGCTAGAATAATAAGTTCAAATTTTTTTTTCATTTTTTTTTTCATAAGTACCAGTATCGATTTGTTTGACTAAACCCCTGCGAGACGCTGCTCCAGCGTGGTCGCAGTTCTTTCACTGAAGCAAGTAAAAGGTAACAAATAAAATATAAAATGATAAAATAGTAGCATAACGGTCATCTTAGAGTACGAGGGTATGAATAACATCAATAATAATAATGCTTCTGCAAAATAAAAGAGTAAAAGAACCTCCTTTGGTCAAAATTGACCATAGGAGTGCAACTCGAAAGTTACCCTCCAAGGCACAAGTCTGGCCAAGGCTGTTTATGGAAGACCAGCAGTCGCCCGTGCATACCAGACTCCCTTCTCCACTCCACCGATGTTATCCAAGAGAAAGGCGAAGGCTGTTACGGCTTGGCACCAGTGACGACGTCGCAACTACAG
The DNA here is from genome assembly GCF_046866305.1 of Octopus bimaculoides. Taxonomy (NCBI): domain Eukaryota; kingdom Metazoa; phylum Mollusca; class Cephalopoda; order Octopoda; family Octopodidae; genus Octopus; species Octopus bimaculoides. The sequence continues at coordinate 132,606,739 of NC_142931.1, read as the reverse complement.
CTGAGTGAACAGGCGTAGCCTGCAATAAAGTGTCTTGCTCATGAACACAACACACAGCCCGATACTGGAATCGAATTCACTTCTTTATGATTGCGAGCTCGACGCTCTCACCACTGAGCCATGCACTTTCAAAATAAATAAATAAATGAAAACTCTAAAGCAAATTGCTTTAGCAGTTATAAATTTTGAAGAAATCAAGGATATATTATTCACGTATAAACTAGCAGAACTTGTGGTCAGTATTCAACCACAACGAAATTCATATGAATCACACCGCAAAATTTTATTGCTTATTTGCAAACGCATGTGAGAATCAGTCTTATGAGAGGGAAAAAGCTTGGAGTTATATACTTCATGATTACCGAAAGAAGTGTGTGATCTAAAGATAGAAATAATTTCTCATAAACCATATTTGACCGTGTTTGATATTTTAAAAAGCCAAATGAAGGAGAAAAAATTTAGGAAAAAGAGTGAGAGAGAGAAAGCGAATTTTGTGTAGGTAACCTTTCAAACGGTTTCTGAGATTTTCCATGTGTTGCAGTTTTCGGATTAAGAGAAATTTTCGGTTTTTCGCGGTTTTCAGCTTTATGAATTTAGAATTAAGGTTTGTTAACTATAATATAATATAATATAATATAATATAATATAATATAATATATATATATATATATATATATATATATATATATATATATATATATATATATATATATATATATATATATATATGTATGTATGTATATGTTTGTGTGTATTTTATACATATACATATATATATATATATGTGTGTGTGTGTGTGTGTGTGTGTGTGTGTGTGTGTGTGTGTATGTGTGTATATTTTATACATACACACAAACACAAGCACACATACATTTCTTCTCTTATACTGGTTTTAGTCCTTGAAACGCGTTCATGCTGGGGCATCCAACATTTGAAGTATCTCAAATTGTAATTAAAATAAAATAGAAATGTGTAATGCACTAATAGTTCATTAATTAATTCACTTGTCAGCGCATGCAATGACGTACGAAATAATAGTCCTCTCTAATTTTGGCACAAGGCTAGTAATGTTGAGGGGAGGTGGAAATCAATTACATCGATCCCAGGGCTCAACCAGTACATCTTTGTAATCGACCCCGAAAGGATGAAAAGCAAAGTCATTCTTAGCGGAATTTGAACTCAGGAAGTATGGTAATGAATTTTGGGTAAAGATCGAAGAAACGCAATAGTGAAAACAAGCGGCCGAGACGGAGTTCTTCCGAAGGGTCTTTGGAATAACGTTTCTGATACTACGGACATGTGGTAAGAATATCTCGGAAAAGAATCGTTGGATAGGTTTTACAGGAAAAATCAACGAGTAGGAGATCAAGCAAGATGGTTGGATAACATCCATGAGCTCGGTTGGTCTTGCTTCGAGGATACAGTCGGATCATTTGGAAACGGCTGCTTGTGACAGATCCAGTATAGCCTGCTTGAGGACTCTGCCCCCACGGCTCTTCCAGGATTCAGCGGACGAAGATGAGATGAGGAGTAAAACCGGAAGAAATGTCGCTAGGCATTATGCCTGTCGGACTCACAATTGGCGAGCTCACAATTGGCGTGGTCACAAAATGGCGCTGCCATATTGTACGAAATAATGATTTCAAATTTTGGTACAAGACCGGCAAGTTCAGAGAAGAAGGGCATAAGTCGAAAATATGATGTTGAAAATATTCCATCAATATTGCACAAATTATGTTGGCATCAATTTTAAAAACCACCCAAGACCTGGCCCCCGTGCTATCCGCTCACTACAAAAATCGAACTCAGGACACATAACAACATTACGTCACAACTACTTAAGCTCAACCGGACCAGCTCTCTTTAATACCATACCAAAATACGCCAAAACGGAAATGGATCCCATAAAATTCAAAAGTTCACTGGACAAATTTCTTCAAAAAATCCTGGACCAACCTCATACACCCGGATATCTCTCCAACAATAATGACTTTTTGCTGCAGCGGGCCATGGTGCTCCATATATGACTGAAAGACTTCACCAGGTGGTGCTATTAAGTTAGATATGGCCTGGGCTTATACTGGCTGAAACTTATCAAAGTTATATATATGTATATATATATATATATATATATATATAGATAGATAGATAGATAGATAGATAGATAGATAGATGTATATGTTTATATAATATATGTATCTATATATATAGATAATATATGTATATATATATATATATATATATA
>NC_142931.1:132596994-132599494 GCF_046866305.1 Octopus bimaculoides | reverse complement strand
CGAATTCCGCCGAGGTCGACTTTGCTTTTCATCCTTTCGAGGTCGATAAATTAAGTACCAGTGAAACCCTGGGGTAGATGTAATCGACTAGTCCCTTCACCACACGAAATTTCAGGCCTTGTGCCTTTAGTAGAAAGGATTATTATATTATTATTATTATTATTATTATTATTATTATTATTATTATTATTATTATTATTTTTGTTGTTGTTGTTGTAGTTGTTGTTGTTGTCGTCGTCGTCGTCGTCGTCGTCGTCGTCATCATCATCATCATCATCATCATCATCATCATCATCATTATTATTATTATTATTATTATATATATATATATATATATATATATATATATATATATATATATATATATATTTAAAGGTCACAATACATATATTAAAGCGCTACTAATAGTTTCATATGTTGAGAGAACTCAAACATATTCTTCAGGCGTAAACCACATAGCATAACGAGCTAAAAAAATTGAATAATAGAAGAGACGCGAAAAAACTGAGAAGACAGCATATAGAAAACGCAGACAGTAAACGTCATCATCATCATCACATTCCCAACACCAATCTGCAACACTTTTTTCTGTTCTGAATGATACATACATACATACATACAAACATACATACACACATATACATAAATACACACACACATACACTTACATTGCTAGAGATAAGAGGTAAAAGCTCTAATATTGCAGTTAAAGCGCATCATTGTATATATATGCACTGACAAGAACTGTAATCGTCCGAAAGCATCGGTCGAAAATTCGCTATACTGATCGGACAGTTTCGGCTAATTCCGTAGCCTCATCAGTAGGGACCGCTCAATTCGGCTGATTCCGCATTTAATTCTCTGTCAGTACATATGAATTCACCATAAAAATCTATGGATGATTTAACGAATCGCTCAAGTGTTTTCAAGCAATTAATATAGACAACCGTGTGCAATGTTTTACCAAAAAAGGAAACTAAATTGTCCTAAATATGACTAGGGCGTTAGAACGGTGACCAGTAATAAAGTCACAGTTTTGGCTAGGAAAAAGTCACAATTTTGGCTAGGAAAAAAGTCACAATTTTGGCTAGGAAGAAGTCACAATTTTGGCTAGGAAAAAAGTCACAATTTTGGCTAGGAAAAAAGTCACAATTTTGGCTAGGAAAAAAGTCACAATTAGTTTATGATGACCGGTTATAAAGTTACAGGAAAAACGTCACAATTTATGGGATCCGGACTAAATCCCCCCCAGGACACCCACTGTGATTTTTTTTTACCTGGATTCGTTAGAACATCTACATCGATAGGAATAAGGGCCAAGAACCTCTAATGCTGTGGTGGTGGTGGTGGTGGTGGTGCTGCTGCTGCTGGTACTGGTGGTGGTGCTGGTGATGGCGGCTGTGGCGGTGGTGCTGATGGTGCTGATGGTGGCGGCTGTGGCGGTGGTGGTGGTGATGGTGATGATGATGATGATAATAGTATGTTGGTGATGGTGAAATATACACATACACGCACACACACACAAACACAGACACTTATACACACACACACACACATACACACACACACACATACACACACACTGCAAAATCTACACGTAACACAACAAACTCCGTCATTCGGCGACTTGAGTGATGAACGAAGGATCTGAAATGGTAAACTGAGAAAACACTGTAACAGAATAGTGGTAGTGTGTGTGTGTGTGTGTGTGTGAGCGTGGGTGGGGGAATTGCGCCTTTGGCGATATGTGGAAGTTGACGAGAAAGGGTAAGGAGAGATTGGTGGAATTTAACGAAGTAATTAACCAATCGAAATTTAAGAAAATAATATCATGTACTAAAACTAAAGTGTTAATTAAGTATAATTAAAAAGTAGCATGAGGGAAAGGAAATGTTTGAGCCTGTGTGTGTGAGTGTGTATATGTATGTGTGTGCGTGAGAGAGAGAGAGAGAGAGAGAGAGAGTGAGAAAGAGAGACAGTGTGTGTGTGTTTGTGTGTGTGTGTAAGAGAAAGTGAAGTATTAGGGAGTAACTGTGTATCACGTGCAAGAGATAGAGAGATAGATAGATCTTTTATGTTTTATCGTTTGCTTGTTTCAGCTATTAGACTGCGGCCATGCTAGAGTACTGCCTTGAAGAATTTTAGTTGGACGAATCAACCCCCGTACTTTTGTTTTTGTTTTTTTGCTTTGTTTTGTTTTTTGCAAAACTTGGTACTTATTCTATCGATCTCTTTTGTCAAACAGCTATGTTACGGGGACGTAAACACACCAATACCGGTTGTCAAATGGTGGTAAAGGGCAGACACAAAGACGCACACACACGCACACACACATGCATATACAACGGGCTTCTTTCAGTTTCCGTCTACCAAGTTCACTTATCGGCTTTGGTCAGCTAGAGGCTATAATGGGAGACACTTGCCCAAGGTACCACGCAGATAGATAGATAGATAGATAGATAGATAGATAGATAGATAGATAGATAGACACACAGAGAAC
>NC_142931.1:132554494-132594494 GCF_046866305.1 Octopus bimaculoides | reverse complement strand
GTGTATGTGTACTTCTCTCTGTAACTCTCTCTCTCTCTCTCTCTCTCTCTCTCTCTCTCTCTCTCTCTCTCGATCTCTATTTACTTCTGTGTGTGTGTGTGTAAAATGTGGGCAAAGGGAAATAATTAAAATGGGTCACTGGCGTGAATTAAAGTAAGGTAGGTGATGTACAGAATAACGTATGCAAAATTTGACAGTGAATTGAAATTTGCATAGCAGCAATCGTAAGCGACTCTCATAATAAAAGATCATTTCCATTTCTTTGACGTAAATTGCTTAGGCCACAAACGTGTTATACCATTCAAACATCGTATCTGCTGCTGATATAAACAGGACGATATTTGTGCTGATGGTGTCTATTGAAGCAGAAACATATGTCCACAGTTGTTCTCTTATCTTCAGGCAATCAAATTGTGTTTTCCTTCATGGTATATAAATTTCTGAGAATTCTTGTTTGTTGTGATTATCTCCTCTTCTCATTTGGTGCTGGTGCGGTAACCGGTTGATCTAAACGCTCTTGAAGATAAAATCATTTAAATCAATCAAGAATTTATACTGTATGGTATTTAATGTACTCTTCATGTTCGTCTTGGTTGTACACACACACACACACACACACACACACACACACACACACACACACACACACACACACACACACACACTCACACACATCAAATTGAGTACCCAACCGAAAGAACTACTAAGAGTTTCATGCTATTATGATACTTGAACAGACATATTTATAAAATACGTCATGTATCTTAAAGCAATCTTTCAAGCTCTGTCTATGCGTTGTCCTTATATATATATATATATATATATATATATATATATATATATATACGTATAAGAAGGGATGACCACTAAGTGGACATCTGATATGCTAGAAAGAGGTCATCAACGACCCAACCACAAAGAAGAATAATGTTCTCCAGAAAAAATTCAGCAAACACCAGAACATAAGCGGGCAAGACAAAATGAAAAATATACAAAATAAAGAATTAATCGTATACCGGTTTCCCCATCAACGTTTTTTACTCACGTAAAAAGTCCGTGCTTCATCAGTATAATCATTCTAAATTCAAAATAAGTTGCAGAACTATACACGAATTGTCTTAATAAAATTTGACGTGCGTACAGTTCTACCGATTACATTGGGGTTATTTTCAAATGTCTCAGCTCTGGCGCGCTGTTCTGATTGCAGAACTGTTTCCGGAATTTAGCGCGCTAGAAGAGCTGAAACATTTTAAAATAACCCCAATGTAATCGGTAGAGCTGTACGCACGTCAAATTTTATGAAGACAATTCGTGTATAGTTCTGCAAATTATATTGAATTTAGAACGATTATACTGATGAGCCACGGACGTTTTTACGTAAGTAAAAAAGTTGGTGGGGAAACCGGTATACGATTAATTCTTTATTTTGTATATATTTCATTTTGTTTTGCCCGCTTATATTCTAGTGATTGCTGAAATAAATATCAATTTTGAAAAGGAAAATATTTGATACCTTAAGATAAAATTAAATTAAAACAAAATTTTCATTCGTATATTTGCAATAAGTATGTTATTATTGTTGTTAATTTTCAAAAGATAATAGTAATCTATTCCAACGAAAACTTGTCTCTGCAAATTTCCATTAAACAAGCTTATTTTTCAGACAGATATCATTGCCTGTCTCCAAGCCTCGGAAGTGCACTCATCCTGCACTTCTTATCTTAATTCCTTTTGTGTCTCTCTTTTACTCTATCTCTCCTTCTCTTTATTCATTGCAACGCGTAACTAGAAAAACCAACCAGCCAACCAACCAACCAGCCAGCCAGCCAGCCAACCAACCAACTAACAATTATATCACCTATTACAGAGATATACATGCATACACACACACGCGCGCACACACAGTGAGACATATATATATATATATATATATATATATATATATATATATATATATATAAAAACAAATGGTAAATGAGTATATGCATATGTACGTACAGGTATGTGCATACCGACATCCACCTGTATGTATAGGTGCATATCTGGGTACAGGACATTGCAAACAAACGTAGACGAGAACACACGAGCCACATAGAGAACATTCTCCTTCATCAGCCACCCACGTTTTAACACCGGCGTTTCGACGAATATATATATATGCTTTAGGTGCGAACGGTTCTTTTATACGGCGCTGTTTTTACAATCCTATAAATAATAATAATGGTATTTTCATATAAGCCTAAAGCTTATAGGAAAGCCTTCTTTTTTTCTGTCGAGGGCTTATATGCCCCTTTATTAGACTATTTTCATTAGTCATTGCACGGTAATCACCATAAGCTTTAAGCTTATATAAAAAATACCATTATTATTATCTACAGGATATATATATATATATATATATATATATATATATATATATATATACTTTTAACATCCATACCTGCAAACGCCATGCTTGGCCGCTAAATCCACAATTTTTTTTACTCTCTCTGTTTATTTTCTCTTATTCCTTTCTGAAGAGCGTAAGCTTGAAACGTAAAGACTTTTTCACTTTCCCGACCGTGAAACTAATACACCTACTTGTTCATACACCTGTCTTCGACTTTTGTTTTTCTTAAATTTCAGCAATACATACATACATACATACATACATACATACATACATACATACATACACACACACACGCGCACACACACACACACATATATATATATATCTATATCTATATATATAGTAACTCCCAAAAAGAACAAACACAGAAAACTCAACAACGCGAGGATGTGGTACATGTAATATATTAGCAAACACTCAGGGAAGGAAAGAAAGGTGGTCTAACGTTTCGAGCAGACGCTCTTCTTCGGAAACAGAGGAAAGTGCAGAGGAAAGGAAGACGGGGGAAGAAAATCACCAACGATTCACATGTGGTTACATTTTGAAATGACCGGGAGGGAATACGTGTGTGTCTGTGTCTGTGTGTGTGAGTGTGTGTGTGTGTGTATGTACGTGTATATATATATACACATACATATATCGCTCTTTCTTACATACATACATACATATACACACACATATATATACACATATATACATACACACAAACACACGTATATGATACAGTCTCTAACATACGTAATATAAATGGTAGAAAAAATTTGATCATCTGAGAATATCCATACTCTAACTAGACAAAAATTTCCCCCAAGGGCTTACAATTTGAAAGTAACAAACAAGTAAGATAACTCTAATAAAATCACTTGACTGAAATTTTCGGAAATGTAGAATGGGAGTCATATGGTTTTTTAAACGATTTGATTGAAAGAATGGATATGTTTCGGTATTTTCACACCTCCTCAGTGAAGAATATTTTATTCAGAGAGAGAGAGAGAGAGAGAGAGAGAGAGAGAGAGAGAGAGAGAGTGTATGTATATAAACACAAAAGAGTATAATGACATTACTTTAACCAAGTGACTCAAATACCAAGTTCTACTCACATTATTATATTTTCTAAATCTTGCAAAAGATGTAAATATTAAAGCAACACTCTCACATGTCTACATATGCATTTATTCACACAAATACAAACGAGCAGACACAGACGCGCCTACGAACACACACACACTTACAAACACTGTATATGTATATATGTATATATATATATATATATATATATATATATATATATATATATATATATATATATATATATAAACTGACATATATATATACACACATATAAACGTTGCGTGTGCATATATATATGATATAAAATATATATACACACACCTATGTATGTATGTATGTATGTATCTATCTATCTATCTATCTATCTATCTATCTATCTTTCCCTCTCTCGCTCTTTCTCTCTTTCTCTCTTTCTCTCTCTATTCGACATTTACACACACACACACACACACACACACACACACACACACACACACACACACACACATACACACGCATATATATAAACGCAGGCGTGGCTGTGTGGTAAGCAGCTTGCTTCTCAACCCCATGATTCTGAGTTCACTGTCACCGCGTGGCACCTTGGTCAAGTGTCTCTTACTATAGCCACGGGCTGACCAAAGCCTTGTGAGTGGTTTTGGTTGACGGAAACTGAAACAAGCCTGTCATATATATATATATATATATATATATATATATATATATATATATATATACTATCCGTATCACGTCCTCACTTTTTTGTTTTTTTGTTATTGTTTTTTTGTCTTTTTTTGAACTTATATATATATATATATATATAGTTCAAAAACACAATAACAAAAAAACAAAAAAACAACAAGGTGAGGACGTGATATGGATAGTATTATTGGACGCTCAGGAAAGGAAAGAGAGAATGCGCGTTGTCCCATCCCCCCTCCATCATCGATTGACAAACAATGTTGGAGTATTTACGTTCCTGTAACTTAGCAGTTCAGCAAAAGCAACTGATAGTATATGTACTAGGCTTTCAAAGAATAAGTCCTGGGGTCGATTTCTTCGACTAGAAACCCTTTAAGGCGGTGCTCCAGCATGGCCGCAATCAAATGATTGAGACAAGTAAACGAATAAATGCGTGCATGCTAGTGTGTGTGTGCGTGTGTGTATGCATAATGTGATAGTTTGAATATTTCTAATTTCCCCTCCTCCCACCTCCTTGTGTGTGGGTCCGTTCATAGGAAAAGTGTTATCATCAGCATCCCCCTTCCGCCACCTCACTCTTTCCCATCTCTCATTTTCCGAATGTGTGTGTGTATGTGTGTAAAGGGATAGTTTTAGAGATCTCAGTGACAGCAAAACATTAAAAAAGAAAAAAAGAAAAAGTGCAAGAAGAAGAAGAAATAGAAAGAGAAAAGAGCAACAGGAGAATGGAAATGTGTGAAGCGTTGAATTGAGAGCAGCGAGAATCGTCGTCAACAGCAACTACAACAACGTTCGTAACATTAGGAGGAAGTAAAGGTGATAATATTAGTGGTAGCGAAGGCGGCGAGCTGGCAGAAACGTTAGCACGCCGGGCGAAATGCTTTGTGGTATTTCGTCTGTCTTTACGTTCTGAGTTCAAATTCCGCCGAGGTCGACTTTGCCTTTCATCCTTTCGGGGTCGATAAATTAAGTACCAGTTACGCATTGAGGTCGATATAATCGACTTAATCCCTTTGTCTGTCCTTGTTTGTCCTCTCTGTGTGTAACCCCTTGTGGGCAGTAAAAAATAAGAAAGTCAGCACGCCGGGCGAAATGCTTAGCGGTATTTCGTCTGCCGCTACGTTCTGAGTTCAAATTCCGCCGAGGTCGACTTTGCCTTTCATCCTTTCGGGGTCGATAAATTAAGTACCAGTTACGCACTGGGGGGGGGGGTCGATGTAATCGACTTAATCCGCTTGTCTGTCCTTGTTTGTCCCCTCTGTATGTAACCCCTTGTGGGTAATAAAAAAAATAGAAACGTTAGCACGCCGAACGAAATGCTTAGCACTATTTCGCCTGCCGCTACGTTCTGAGTTCAAATTCCGCCGAGGTCGACTTTGCATTTCGTCCTTTCGGGGTCGATAAATTAAGTACCAGCTGTGTACTGAGGTCGATCTAATCGACTGGCCTCCTCCCCTAAAATTTCTGGCCTTGTGCCTAGAGTAGAAAAGAATATTAGTAGTAGTTGTGGTGGTAGTAGCAATGGTGGTGGTGTTGGTAGTGGTGTATGTAAGATGTGACGGTGGAAAGGAAGGGAGGAAACGTGGTGGGGGGAAGAAGAACGAAAGGGCCGTCGTTGACTGCACAACGTAAGCCCACAACTCTCACCTTCCAGTCAACTGTAGGTTTTTTTTTCAAGCAATGCTAGTTGATGTGTACCACACCTCCTAATTTCTAGCTGGGTGTAGTGACACTGGGTGGAAGGTAGGGTGCGTGACCAAGGGTGGGTGGGTAGAAATGATGGTGGTGGTGAAAGTGGTAGTGGTAGTGGTGGTAGTGGTGGTGGTGGTAGTGATGGCGGCGGTGGTGATGGTGGCGGCGGCGGTAGTGGTGGTGGTATGGGAGTGAAGTAGAAGGGCTAAGTCAATGAGAATATGGAAGTTAGAGGGTGTATTTAAGAGAGGTATACAGCGTAAGTATGACTACTTGTGTGTGTGTGTGTTTGTGTGTGTGTGGAACAAGGAGTAGGGCGCCGAGAGTAATATGAAAGTGGATACATGCCTAGGTATATGGGGAAGGTGCTTTAAGCTCGTCACTACACTCACTATATACAACAACAGCGTTTGTTACAGTTGTGCCTACAAACAAACGGACGAAACCAACGAAGGAGCTTCTGCGACTTACTATAAAGAGTATTTCCATCATATCACACATTTAATAAATATGTAAGCGTATATCCATCTATCTATCAATCTAACTATCAATCTATCTATCTATCTAGTTATACGTGTATGTATGTATACATAAACACACACACACATATATACATATATAATACATATATATATATGTATATTATATATATATATGTATGTATATATATATCTAAATAATATGTGACAATTATTCGGTAGCCATGATAAAACTCTGAGTTTCGGATGTCGGGGCGGAAACACACGCCGCCATCTCTTCAGTTATCTGGCCATCGGAGTTTCCTCCCCGACATCCGAAACTCGGAGTTTTATCATGGGTATCGGATAATTGTCACATATTATTTACAGATATATATATATATATATATATATATATATATATATATATATATATATATATATATATATATATATATATATATATATATATATATATATATATATATATATATATATATATATATATATATATATATATATATATATATATATATATATATATATATATATATATATATATATATATATATATATATATATATATATATATATATATATATATATATTTAAATAGGCGCAGGAGTGGCTGTGTGGTAAGTAGCTTGCTTACCAACCAAATGGTTCTGGGTTCAGTCCCACTGCGTGGCACCTTGGGTAAGTGTCTTCTGCTATAGCGTCGAGCCGACCAAAGCCTTGTGAGTGGATTTGGTAGACGGAAACTGAAAGAAGCCCGTTGTATATATGTATGTGTGTGTTTGTGTGTGTCTGTGTTTTCCCTCCCACCATCGCTTGATACCCGATGTTGGTGTGTCTACGGGCCTGTAACTTAGCGGTTCGGCAAAATAGACCAATAGACTAAGTACTAGGCTTACAAAGAATAAGTAAAGGCGGTGCTCCAGCATGACTGGAAGAGATAAAAGAGTAGATATACATATACACGTTTGGTTTTGTGTGCGTACACGCGCAAAGACACGTGATTACTTACCCCGAAGTCAGCAGTCACTACGAATATTGAATAGTCTTTCGACTTCACGAACAATATTTGCATGTGTGGTATATCATCTGCACAAACCTTTTTTAATAAGGATATACTCACAGCCGCAGAAAGGAATTATTTATGCACTCATCTGGTTCTCAGTACCGATTCTTTCAGTTGAAAAGCTTATTTGACATGTCTGATTATATTTGGACGTATGAAGACCTTCCGCTGCGGAAGTAGCCTCGGGAGAAAATTCTTTCCTTAGACGACATGGTTGAAAACGCATATTGGAATGCGTATGGCGTTCTTTCCCATCGTCAGCTACGAAAATCAAATCTCATTCGCAACCCGATAAAAAATTAATTCTACATCAAGATAGAATTAAATAAAGAAATTCACACGAAACAGTATTGAATAAAATATAATAGTCAAAAGTCATGTTTAATACGTTTTGTGTACTTTAAGAATTTAATATCAGCAGTTGCCAATGGGGATCTCAGTCCACACAGTATGAAGATATGATATATATGCAAACTATCAGGGCAAATCTAAGTATTTGTCCACGGATTGGAAAATGATGAACAGCCTTAATCGATTTTCAAATCTTAATGGATTCTCAACAGAGATGACTACACCACTTAATCAATCTCAAAGAACCTTGCGGCCAATTTGTTTATATATACAACAAATCCAATAGTTTTAGCGAACTGTAGCTGCTACTAATTTGCATACTAGACGTATATAATATTGGATCTGTCAACGGAGATCTCAGTCCATACAGTATCAAGATATCATATAATATATGCAACCTAATATATATATATATATATATATATATATATATATATATATATATATATATATATATATATATAGGCTTTAAAAAAGAATAAGTACAAGGATCGGTTTATTCGACTAAAATTCTTCAAGGTGGTACCCCAGCATGGCCGCACAAGAAGTAAAAGATAAAAGATATTTGTATAGATAGATAGATAGATAGATAGATAGATAAATAGATAGATAGATAGATAGATAGATAGATAGATAGATAGATAGATAGATAGATAGATAGATAGATAGATATGAATGCGTGGAATGTGTAAGTATAAAGCGGACGTTCACCTTCGTTCTTTATATATATCTGTAAGAATTCATTTTAGGAAGTTGTAGATGTATATAAGTCTCATTTTAGTGGCGAACGACCCCTGTGAGAAAAATACACCCAAATGCGGAAAGCACGCACGCATGCGTGTGTGCACACACACATATGACGTGTCCTTATATAAATGTCTGCACGCACGCACGCTAGTGGCTACCAACGTCGTTAAACAGTTAAATCTGCAGTAAAAGGAGTCGGAAGTGGAAGACGATCCTGTAACTATCAACATAAATTTTATGAACAACTGATTATCTATCTCAGAGGAATGACCCGCACAAATATCACTTCCTAGTTATTTCCGGTCGCAAGCCTTATTTGTTACAGCCTGTATGTGAAGCGGTGTTCATCTGCCTGACGCACCCATTGTCATAATGGTCCGGTCAGAGGACATGGCGGCTAGCGTAGAGGTTACTCACTCACATATATCTTTTCCTTGGTGCCACTAAACTTAAGTATGGTAACAGGTTACTACTGTTCATTCCGCGTACATAATTGGGTCATTAGGTACAATGTCATCTTTGCTTTCTGAGAATCATATATATCCATCCTTTGTTAACATCAGCCACACACACACACACAGTCACACATACACACAGTTACACATACACATTAGTAGTTAACATAACTATACGTACGCATGCTCATGCTGCAAATACTTATACGTGTGTGTAAGTGAGTGTGGGTGTGGGGGTGTGTGCTTTTGTGCGTGTGTGTGCGTGTGTGTGCGTGTGTGTGTGTGTGTATTTACATATATATATACATATATGGCTGTGTGGTAAGTAGCTTGCTTACCAGCCACATGGTTCCGGGTTCATTCCCAATGCGTGGCACCTTGGGCAAGTGTCTTCTACTATAGCCTCGGGCCGACCAAAGCCTTGTGAGTGGATTTGGTAGACGGAAACTGAAAGAAGCCCGTGGTATATATGTATATATATGTGTGTGTGTGTGTGTGTGTGTGTGTGTGTGTGTGTTTGTGTGTCTGTGTTTGTCTCCCCAACATCGCTTGACAACCGATGGTGGTGTGTTTACGTCCCCGTAACTTAGCGGTTCGGCAAAAAGAGACCGATAGAATAAGTACTAGGCTTCCAAAGAATAAGTCCTGGTGTCGATTTGCTCGACAAATGGCAGTGCTCCAGCATGGCCGCAGTCAAATGACTGAAACAAGTAAAAGAGTAAAAGAGAGAGTAAAGAGTATATGTGTGTGTCATACGGGCTCTAGTTAATTTTTTTGCAGATTATTTTCAAAAGAATGTGGTTCTCATGAAATTTTACATAGAAATAAATTTTTTTTTAAGTGGATACGATTTTCGTTATCAGCGTACAGAACTACAACAGAAATAAATTTTTCATTTTAAAATAATCTGGCGAAAATTGAAAAACTTCTAGTGGTTGGAAGAATTTTGAGAAGACCCTCTGTCTCCAAAGACATACACGCACATACATATACGAGGGGGTTCTGAAAAGTCCCTGACTTTGGGTAATAGAAAATACCGGAGGATCAGTTAATTATGTTTTTTTTTTTTTTTTTCAACATATTCCCTTCTCAGATTCACATACTTAATTTCAGTAGTCCTTCAGTTTTGCTAAGCTCTTTGAAAGAACACAGAAGGTTGGGCCTCCAACCAGGCCTTTCGCGACACCCTTAAAACCAGAAACTCTCTCCCCGTCTCTCTCCGCTTCTCTAGTTATAGGATCTAAAGCATGACTGGAGAGGTTTTTATATATATATACTTCGTTTTTGTATCTGGTGTGCAAGATTATTAATGTGAATTCGTGTGTTGGAGCAAATCTTGTTACGTCTGCGTAGAGTCATATTGTCTTAATGCATTATTATCTAACACACTCACCGGTTCGATTTCTACTCATTTATTATTTATATTTTTTCTTCCAAAATTTTCGTTGCTTTTGCAACCTTACCAATGGATGTTGATTCCATTCGTTATTGGAGCTCCGTTCCTTTCATATTTATCTATTTATCTATCTATCTATCTCTCTCTCTCTCTTTTTCTCTCTCTCCCTCTCTCTCTCTCTCTCTCTCTCTCTCTCTCTATCTATCTATCTATCTATCTATATATATATATATATATATATATATATATATATATATATATATATATATACATATATATATATATATATACTGTATATTTATTTTGTTTGTATATTCACATTTGTGTCGTGTTTTGTTTTTGTCACTGTCCTCAACGTTCGCTCGCTATTCCCAGCAGCCTTCGCTGTTGACGCCATCAAAAATGAACAATATTATCGTGAAAGGCGTGAAATTGTATGGAGTTTTTGGACGATAACTGACGAAGAATGAGCAACGTCCTCTTTATATGTGTGTGAATTTTCCTTTTCTTCCTTTGTTGTGTTTCTCCGTCTCCAGACGTTTCAAACTTACCAAATAGCAATTCAGACCATCTCCATTTGAGGAAGGGAGATAACCTCAAGATTCTGAATTGGCGGAAATGTTGTAGCTTCGGGCAAATTGACACACTGTTATTAACCGCGAAAAGCAAAGTTCACCTCAACGGGCTTTGAACTCAGTGCGCAGAAAATCGTAACAAATACCGCCTAACCACTAAGCACATGGCCTAGTGGTTAAAGTGCTGCACTCACGATTGCGAGGTCACGGTTTCAATTCCTAGACCGGGTGGTGCGTGGTGTTCTTGAACAAAACACTTCGTCTCACTTTGCTCTGCGACCACTTCGACACCTGGTGCGTGGTACACATTGCACCTGTTCAGGCAATGTCGATTTGACGGGGGGGGGGGGGGGAGTGAGCTAATGTGCGGCACGAAAATTTGATCACTATAAACAAATCATTTGTGCAGGTCGTTCCACAAAAACTGAACGCTCATACAACGTCTTCAACGGGAAAGTCCATCATCATCATCGTCGTCATCATCATCATCATTATTATTATTATTGAGTGAGAGAGCAGTGCATGCCATCAAAGTGACACTGGGGTAAAATATACGAAGCCCATTATACCCATCATGACTACCCGTCTCATAAGGATACACCAGGCACATGCATCACAACCATATGTATGCGACATGGTGATCTCATATCAAGATAAACAGCGCATAAACTCGCAGTTAGAATTTTCTGCAGGTCGAGTAGCCCATCCCGCTCAAAAGGTCCCTGAATAAGGTTTGTTTAAGAATGTTAAAGATGTTGAGCAAAACACCCATGATTCCAAAGGTGAATTATTCAGACCGCAAAGAATTCCTCTCAACACATGGCTATGCTGCTCCCCCACTACTTCTGCTCATGATCAGAGATGCACATATCGTCAGCCACTAAGGGACATGCTCAACTGGTTAAGGTCAAACAACTGACATGCAAATCTGTTGTATTGAGCATAATATTTGCTGTAGCCCATCTTTTATACCAAGACAAAACAATGTACATAACACTTCCAATCAATTAAGATCAGAAGCCATGAGAGCCATTGCCTGGCCATGAGAGCCACTGCCTTTATTATTATAATTATAATTATAATAATAATAATAATAATAATTATTATTATTATTATTATTATTATTATCATTATTATTATTATCATTATTATTATTATTATCGTTAGTATTGTTGTTGTTATTATTATGAAATTCAATTTATTCTCATAGCATTACTTCCGTTGGAGCACGAACGGTGGAAGTGCTGCACGGAAACATTCTCATTACCACGTTACACCATTTAAAAGAGGAAAATCTGTAAGTCTTCTGAGATGGTCTTATAAAGCAATCAATGTATATGTAACTGAAGAATCAAATGAAATATCTTCCGTGGATAGACCCCAATGGCTTGCTTGCTTTTCTAAAAATACGCAAGAGAGCTTAGCCAAATCACTGATGGTTTTCAAAGCTACTTGACTGATGGCAACTTCCCAAAATCACGGAAAACTGACATAGTAACCCAAATACATCAAAAAAGAAAGGAAAACTAGAGACAAAAATCTATTGAACTGTCTTCTTGGCAGGCATGGCTGTGTGGTTAAGAAGCTAGTTTTGCAACTACGTGGCTTCTGGTTCACTCCCACAACGCTGTCGCTCTTTGGGCAAGTGTCTTCTGCTATAGTACCGGACCAACCAATGCCTTGTGAGTGGATTTAATAAATGGAAACTGTATGGAAGGTTATCGTGTGTGTGTGTGCGCGTGCATGTTTTTGTATTTGTGTCTGTGTTTGTCCCTACACTTCCTGGCAACCGGCATTACTCTGTTTACGCTTCCGTAAACCAGGCTTCGGCAAAAGTGATTTATAGAATAAGTACTAGATTTTAAAATATGTACTCGGTTTGAGTCGATTTGCTCGACTAAAAATACTGGTGCTCCAGCATAGCCGGAGCTCAATAATTCAAACAATTAAAAGTTAAAAGATAGATAATTCGGTTTGTTATAGAGATTCAGTTGTTGGTATATGTAGTACGTGTGGTTTCTATGAAGAAAGAAACTGCTTAAGCAGCTTTCTATGTCAAAACCAGATGATATCAAATGAAGTTCTGTAGCAACTGAAAACCGACTTTACTGCGGTGAATCTACGTGGGATTTTAAAGACATTTAATCGAAGCTGCTACAGTTAATGGTGTTGTCCCTACACGGTTGAATATTCACTATTTGCGGTAATATAGAGCGGTGAACTGGCAGAATTGTTAGCACGCCGGACAAAATATTTAACAGCACTTCATCCGTCTTTAGGTCCTGGGTTAAAATTTCGCCAAGGTCGACTTTGCCTTTCATCCTTTCGGGGTCGATAAAATAATTACCAGCCGAGCCCTGGGGTCGATGTAATCGACTGTCCCTCTCCCTCAAATTTCAGGCCTTGTGCCTATATTAGAAAGGATTACTTGTGGTAATACAAGGCGGCGAGCTGGCAGAATCGTTAGCACGCCGGACAAAATACTTAGAAGCATTTCATCCGTCTTTACGTCCTGAGTTCAAATTTCGCAGATGTCGACTTTGCCTTTCATCTTTTCGGGGTTGATAAAACAATTACCAACCGAGCCCTGGGGTTGATATGTAATCGACTAGACCCTTCCACGAACTTGCTGGTCTTGTGCCAAAATTTGAAAGCACTATTTGCGGTAATACATACAGATAGCATCTCAAAAATCAAGGCATCCGCAATAACAGTGGCATGGGTTTCACAACAAACAAATATGGATAACGAGACTTGATAACAAGACTTTATTTTCTATCCAATTTTCTTACGAATAATATAACTAATATGAACGCTGTGTCTCGAATAAATTGCCTTCAATTTTGTCCAATAGTTTTACCAGTCAATTGACTTGCCAATAAATGTTGTGTCTATAATAAATTGTCTTCGAACTCGTTCCATAGTTTATTAGTTTATTGTCTAATGAATAATGTGTGTGTATATAAAAGATTATTACTTCGATTTCCTTCCATAGTTAAGCATACACAAATAGACTGCAGCCTGCTATAAAATGTAATATACTATTAAGGCGGCGAGCAGGCAGAATCGTTAACAAGCCGGACAATATGCTCAGCGGAATTTCTTCCGGCTCCTTATGTTCGAAGTTCAAATATCGCCGGAGTCAACTTTACCTTTTATCCCTTCGGGGTAGATGAGATAAAATATTAGTCAAGTACTGGAGATCGATGTAACCAATTTGTCCCCTCCCCTCAAAATTGCTGACTTGCAATGGACCGGCGTCCCATCCTGGGAATGTTGCGATCTCGGCCATTTATATGCGATGGAAACTGAGTAACTGAGCAATATACTTTCTGCGTCCTGGGGTCCAAGAAAAATATTGGCTTCAAATTTCATCGACCCGAGTATTTTACTGGTACTTATATTATCGATCCCGAAAAGATGAAAAGCAAAGTCGACTTCGGTGGAATTTGAACTCAGAACGTAACGGCAGACGAGATACGTGCTAACGTTTCGGCCAGCTTGCCGCCCTTAGTTCAAGAAAAATAATAAAAAAGAAATATTATAATATACATTATGGTAATCATTAAAATCGCAACGATCCTAATTTGCGATACGGTTTCGATTATTAGTTCACTTCACTTACGTTGATTCTCTCCGAACTTCATTACACTTCCGTTTCCTATCTTCTCGCCCATAAAGTTCTTTTCTCTCGACAAAACCAAATGTTCGTGTAATACAGGGACAAATACCTTGACCAGTTCAAGATTTCACCTTTATATAGTGTGCATCATGGATAAATTATCTAGACGGCGTCCATCCTTTTCAAAGTTGTACTCACAGGAGGAGATGAGTTTAGTATTACAAGCTAGGTATTTCATCTGTCTTTACATTGTGAGTTCAAATTTCGCCGAGGTCGACTTTGTCTTTCATCCTTTCGAGGTCGATAAATTAAGTACCATTTGCGTACTGTGGTCAATCTAATCGACTGACCCCCTCCTTCAAAATTTCAGGCCTTGTGCCTAGAGTAGAAAAGAGTATGGTATTTTATTTTGAAGACTTTGGGAGAAAGATGTTGACTTCGGCGGTATCCGAACACGGAATATTTAGTTGCAGAACATATACTGCAAGGCATTTTTCTTCTCCTCCAATGCTCTAACGAGTCAGCCAATACTTAACAATGTTGTCTATAGCCATGAAGCGTGCGGTGTGAAATTTGATGTGGAGAGAGGGCTGGGTAGGATTCGATTAAACTGACCTCCAGTACTTGAATGGTGTCATATTTTGTTAAACCCAGAAGGATAAAAGACAAAGTTGACCTCATCGGGATTTGAACTTTGATCACAGAAGGATACAACTAAATACCGCAAGGCATTTATTTTGTCCGACATGATAATGATTCTGTCTGTTCACAATCATGCTGTTTCTAATTTAGGCACAAGACCAGTAATTTTGAAGAATGGTGTTAGTCGACTAAATCAATTCCAATATTTTCCTAAGGCTGTGAGCTGGCTAAATCGTTAACATGTACGACAAAAAAAAAACGTAAGTGCATTTCTTCTGGTTACTTACGTTCTGAGTTCAAATGTCACCTTTCACCCT
The DNA here is from genome assembly GCF_046866305.1 of Octopus bimaculoides. Classification (NCBI taxonomy): domain Eukaryota; kingdom Metazoa; phylum Mollusca; class Cephalopoda; order Octopoda; family Octopodidae; genus Octopus; species Octopus bimaculoides. The sequence goes on along the minus strand of NC_142931.1, from coordinate 132,579,014 downwards.
TTGCTTTTACCCTTTCGGATTCGATAAAATATAGCAGCATTCATATACTATGGGCCGATGTAATTGATTATCACACTACCTTACAAAATGCCAACCTTGAATCCTTCAACGAAACAAAAAGGTGAATTTTTAAATCTCGGTCATTTACACGCCATGGAAACTGGGTCAGCGGCTTTGTGAATCTTAGGGCACGGTGGAGAAGATGTGGGTTGGTGATGGGGAGAAAATAAAAAAAGGACCTGCCTGAATTCCTATTTTATCGACGCCGGAGGGATAAAAAGTAAAAGTGAACTCAGCTGGATTCGAACGCAGAACGCAGAAATCCACAAGGCAGTACCAAGTCCAACGCACTAACGTATTTTCTATTAATCCAGAAAAATCATTAATATTAATAATGTTGTAGGGGTAATCATTTGCGCAGTATATTATTCGTTGCATCGTATGATGGCGTCGCTGCAGAAAGTTGCTTTTTCGCTGCAGCAGTCCACCTATTTGTGCTGCAATATAATACTGTAATATGACTGATCAACTTTACAGATTGATATGCACTTTCGCAAACATCAGTCTATATTTGTTATAGCTGCTCTGCTTCGTATTCAAGCTGTTGACCTTGTTTGTTCTTGATCTCCTATAAAGTGAAGACAACGTGTTATCGGATTTTTTACTCCAATTTGCATCTCTCTCTATGCGTTTGGGTGTCGGAGTAACACACACACACACACATACGCACGCATGAACACACACACACACACACACATACACATATGCACACACACTCACCCGCATGCACGCAAATGTACATGTGCGTGTGTAGGCTTGAGCATGTGTTAAAGTGTTTTTGTGTATATCTGCCTGCTTGACTATATATAGTGAGAGAGAGAGGGCGAAAAAGAGAAAGGGAGAGAGAGAGAGAGAGAAAGAGAGAGAGAGAAGCAGATATATGCGTGTGTGCGTGCGTACACGTGTACAATCACATGGAACACACATTCACACACACGTATGAGTATGTATGTATTTATGTTTGTGTGTATATGTATGTGTGTATATATATATATATATATATATATATATATATATATATACGTGCATATATGTGTATATACATACATACATGCATACATAACGGTGGTGCACCAGCATGACCGCAGCCACTTGGCTGAAACACATAAATAAATAAAAAATACATATATACATACATATGTATATATACTTATACACGCTTGCATACGCGTGCGCGCGCGTGTATGTATGTGTGTGTATGTGTGTGTATGTGTGTGTATTTGTGTGTGAACACGTAGCTTCTGTGTTTAGGTACATATATACTGCAGTAAACAGTATATATATGTTTGCTGCAACCGATGACGTGTCTGGCATCAGCTGCAGTGAACTTAGACTTGCCCTTATTAGGGTTGACTGCAACACGTAATGCAACAATTTTTGTGCACTTTGATAGGTTGCAGCTGCTGCACAGTTTCATAACGGTTCGTTCGCGGGTGAAGTTTAAGACGCCTTGCTTTTGTGTGTGTGTGCGTGTGTGTGTGTGTCTGTGTGTGTATGTGTGTGTGTCTGTGTGTGTCTGTGTGTGCACAGCGAAAAGTGCACGCGACCAGGTCACTTGCTTTTTATCTTCGTGTGCAGCCTTGCAAATGTAAAGTTTTCTGTTTACACATAACAGACCGACGCCTGGTTGCAGTTTAACAAGGCAAACTTGACAATAACAACCATCACCACACCCACAACAACAACAACAACAACAACAACAACGACAAAAACCACAACAACAACAGCAACGTGTATGTCAACGGGAGGTTGCATTCAATACATTTAGCTCACCTGCGTTCTTGGTTTCGTGTCACGCACTTAGCGCTTCACTGCGCATTGATGTGAGAGGCCTCAATCGCTTTCGCTTGTTTACCTATAAAGATATTTGTGTTTTTTTAAATTTTAGTTTGGTTTAGATTTTTTTATTTTTTATTAATGTCTTCGCACTAAATGTGGTCAAAAAAATGTCACCTCCTTCCTATCGATTTTTATTCCGACTTCCTCTTTTCTACGAGTGAACCGTGTTATATATATATATATATATATATATATATATATATATATATATATATATACATATGTATGTATGTATGGGTATGTATATATATATATATATATATATATATATATAATATCATGTGTGTGTGTGTGTGTAGTGGACAGGGCAAAGTTAACTATTTCTAGCTTGAAAAACTGATGAACAGCCTTGATCGATTATCGAACCTTTTTTTGGTTGTCTACATGATTTTGATCAATCTCAGAAAAATTTTGTATATATATATATGTCTCTCTCTATATATATATGTATATATGTACATATATATATATATATATATATATATATATATATATATATATATATATATATATATATATATATATATATATATATATATATATATATATATATATATATATATATATATATATATATATATATATGGGAGAATATACAAATAATAACAACAGACGAGGACAGGTGGTGTAAATAACAAAAGTATATATTAGTATGACGCTCGGGAATACGGAAAGTCTTTGACGTTTCGAGCTACGCTCTTCAACAGAAAGACTACGGAGACAAGGAGAAAAACACGGAGAAAAAAAATTGAATAGTGTTCAGTCAACGGTCAATCATAATAATGGCCGATCATAACAATGACTGACTGGAAGTTAGAAATTCTTATTTCAGCAGAGCTAAGAAAGGGGGAGATAACAAACGGTGATCGGGAACGAGGGGCTGTGTGTGGGAGGTAGAATGCTGATGATCTTGACGTATGTAGTGTGAAAATGGGGAAGGGAGAAAGGGAGAAAGGGAGTTAGTAGTTGGTCAGTTGTAGTGTGTGCGTGGTGTGATGCGAGGGTATTGGTGTGGTGTGCGTGGTGTGATGCGAGGGTATTGGTGTGGTGTGATGTGAGGGTGTTGGGAGGTGGGGAAGGCATGGGTGGAGTGTGGGTTAGGCTTAGGGTGGGGTAGAGGTAGGGGTCTGTGGGTAGGGGTGGGTGGTGGGTGTAAGGAATTGGATGGGGTGGAGTGGGAAGGTAGAGTAGGAGTGTGTTGGGGTGTGGTGGGATGAGCTTATGAGAGGGTGTTGACGAGGAGGGAGAAGGGGAAGGTGGATGTAAGAGAGGGGGAAGATGGGTATGGGAGGGGAGAGGAAGAGAGGAGAGAGGGTGGGTATAAGAGAGGGAAGGTGGATTAAGAGAGGGGGAAGGTGGGTATGGGGGGAGAGAAAGAGGGGAAGGTGGGTATGGGGGGAGAAAGAGAGGAAGAGAAAGAGAGGAAGAGAAAGAGAGGAAGAGAAAGAGAGGAAGAGAAAGAGAGGAAGAGAAAGAGAGGAAGAGAAAGAGAGGAAGAGAAAGAGAGGAAGAGAAAGAGAGGAAGAGAAAGAGAGTGAGAGAGAGGGAAGAGGGGTATGGGGGGAGAAAGGGAGGAAGAGAAAGAGAGTGAGAGAGTAAGGGTGAGAGAGTAAGAGAGTAAGAGAGTAAGGGTGAGAGAGTAAGAGAGTAAGAGAGTAGATAGTAGGAGAGTAAGAGTGTAGAGAGTAAGAGTGAGAGAGGGGGGAGTACGAGTGAGAGAGAGTAAGAGAGAGGAGAGAAAGAGTAGGGGTGAAGAGAAGTGGGAGTGGAGAGAAGTATGAAGAGAGGTGAAGAGACGTACAAAGAAGTAGGAATCGGAGCAGGAGGTGGGTGGTAGGAGGGAGGGTGGGGGAGAGAGACAGGAGGAGGGGTTAGATGAAGAGTGGAGGGGAGTTGAGCCCATGTGGCGCAAAGGAGCGAAGATAGAAGAATAATCCCTGTTCACGGCGCAAACGGGAGTCCGGATGGCCCCTGTGCATGGAGAATCCAAACACAGACAGGTGTTGCCGCAAGGAGTGGCCGGCAGAACGGAAGTGGCGTGACACCGGGGTGTCATTGCCGACGTTGATATCTCGGAGGTGTTCCGCGAATCGGTCGGCCAGGCGGCGCCCCGTTTGTCCGATGTACAGGGATTGGCAGAGAGAGCAGGAGAGGCAATATATGATGTTGGTAGACGTGCAGGTGAAGGAGTCGGTGATGGGTGCTGGTGAGGAGGGTGGTGTTGGAGAGGTAAGGGCAAGTGCGGCAGCGTGGGCGGGAGCAGGGGAACGAGCCAGGTTGGGAGGTTGGGTTGGGGAAGAAGCTGTGGACCAAGAGGTCCCGTAGGTTGTGGGCTCGTTTGAAGGAGGGGAGGGGTCGATTAGGGAAGATGTGGGAGGTGGAGGGGTCGGACTGGAGGCGCCGAAAAGCTCGGAGAATGGAGCGTTGGAGGGGTAGGGTGGTGGGATGGTAGGTAAGGGGAAAAGGGAGGCGGGAAACGGCAGGGTGGGTTCGGGGGGAGAGAGCAGATGCACGGTCCACAGAACGTGCTCTGGCAAGGGCGGTGTGGATGGTGGTGGGTGGATATCCACACAGGCTAAAGTGGTGAGCCATGAGTTGAGACTGAGTCTCAAAGTCATGGCTGTCGCTACAAAGTCTGCGTAGACGGAGGAATTGGGAATAGGGGATAGAAAGTTTTGTGTGTCTAGGGTGGGAGGAGGAGAAGTTGAGATAGGAGTGTGAGTCTGTGTGTTTGTAGTGGATGGAGGTGCTAAGGGCGGAGTGGAGGATGCTGACCGAAATGTCGAGAAAGGGGACAGAGGTGTCAGAGACAGTACAGGAGAAGTGGAGGGCAGGATGGAAAGACTGAACGAAAGAGAGGAACGAGTCAAGATGTTCGCGGGAGAGTGAGGTGGCACCGATACAGTCGTCGATATACCGACCGTATAGTTCGGGAGTGGGACCAGTGAAACTGGAGAATATTTGGGCCTCAACATAACCAACGAAGAGGTTCGCGTAGTTGGGGCCCATTCTCGTCCCCATGGCCACTCCCGAGAACTGCTGGTAAATATCTCCCGCGAACGAGAAGCAGTTGAGAGATAGGACAAGTTCGGCCAGACGAATGAGTGTGGAGGTGTCGGGTTGTGGGTTGGGGCGTTGGTCTAGAAAAAACTTCAGGGCACGCAGCCCCTCGTCGTGGGGGATCACTGTATAGAGGCTCTGGATGTCTAGAGTGAAGAGAAGCTTAGAAGGGCCGGGAGGGAAAGAGAAAGAGTTGAATAGACGAAGCGCGTGGTTAGTGTCATGAATGTGGGAAGGGAGAGAAGCCACTAGGGGGGCGAGGACACGGTCTAGGTATTTTGAGATAAGCTCGGTGGGGCAGTTGCAGGCGGAGACGATGGGGCGGCCAGGGTTGTTCGGTTTATGGATCTTGGGGAGGAAGTAAATGGTGGGGGTGCGTGGGGTGCGAACAATAAGGTTGGAGGCGGTGGCGGGGAGACGGGAGGAGAGGATGAGGTCATGGATAGTGGAGGACACAGTCTGTTGGTAGCTGGGCGTGGGGTCGGAGGGCAGAGGGCGGTAGAATGAGGTATCTCGAAGTTGACGGAGAACTTCGGCCTCGTAGAGGTCCGCGCGCCATACTACCACGGCTCCACCCTTATCAGCCGGTTTTATGATGATGTCTGTGCGGCGTCGGAGGGATCGAAGGGCCGAGAGTTCGGCTGGGGAGATGTTGAGTCGAGATGGACGCCTGGAAAAGTTAAACCGGCCCACAGCGCGTTGGCAGGCGCCCGCGAAAAGATCGACTGCCTGGAACTGGCCAGGAGCAGGCGCCCACTGGGATGGTCGTCGGCCCAGGTCAGTGAAGCAGTCCTCGTTGGGTGCGGGTGGTGTGTTATGGAAAAGCGCACCCAACCTAACGCGGCGCACAAAGCTGTGGACATCAGCACGGGTTTGAAATTCCTTGCAGGATGGAGTGAGTGGGATGAAGCGCAGACCCCTATTGAGGACGGAGCGCTCCGCCTCAGAGAGAGGAAGATATGGGGGAATGGTAACGACAGGCTGAAGTGGAGAAGGGGTGGGTGGAATAGAAGTAGGAGGGGATGAAGTAGGGTTAGGAGGGGCGGTCGGGATAGTGGAGGGCTGGGAGGGAGGGGGTGGAGTGTGTGTGGGAGAGGCAGGGTGGTTGGGTGTGGGTGGGGAATGCACATCAGGGAGGGAGAAGGGTGGTGGAGGGGTTGGGGTAGTGGCATCGGGTGTAGAGGAATGGAGGAGTGAGTGAAGTTTGCGGAGCTTAGTGTCGGTAAGAAATGCATGAAAGAGATGATTAAGTTGAATGATAAAGCGCAATGTATTGTGAGCATGGGAGGGTGACAGAGAGGAGAAAAATATGGAAAAGGCTGGAGGAAGAAGGCGGTCGATAGTGTGGATTTTAGAGAGATTGGAGCGAATGGTGGCCCGCATAAGGCGGTAGGATGTGGTGCGGAGTATGGGTAGAATGGTGGTAGAAGAGTGGAGAGTGGGGTGGAAATGGAGGCGGAAACCCTTAGGGATGAGGCGGTGATGTAAGCAGCGACTGAGAAACGTAATATGACTAGAGAAACGAGTCTTCTTGAATATGAGTAAGGAGAGTCGTATAGTAGGTTGAAAGTATAGAGAGGGAAGTGTGCGGAGGTATAGTTTTAGGCGGTTGTGGAGAGTGAGTTGGAAAGATTTGTAGTCAGGCATGATGGAACGAGAGAGAAAAGAAAATTAGACGTGGGAAGGAGAATTACAAAAGGTGTGGTGGAAAAAAAACAAGCGTGATGAGAAAATTGGACGTGGAAAAAAGGAAAAAAAAGAGAAAAAAAGGGGAAAAAAAAATAAAGGCATGAGGAGAAAAAACGAAAAAGGGGTTGTGAGAAGAAAATATATGCGAGGTGGGAGAAAAAAACAAAGCAAAAAGGAAGATGGGACAATAGGGAGAAAAATGGGGTGACAGGGAGAGAAGAAACGAGAGGAGAAAAGAAAGGGAGGGAGAAGAATACAAAGTAATAGGTGCAGATTAGAGAAGACAGATTAGGAACATCCAGAGTACGAAGAGACGTTAGGTGAAGGAAAGTAAGGTAAAAAAGGATGATAAAGGAGGTTTACAAAAGTGGAAAAGTTCGTACGTATGTATGGATAGATGGATGGATGGTTAGATGGATAGATAGAAAGAGATGGATAGATAGAAAGAGATGGAGAGATCGATCGATCGATCGATCGATAGATAGATAGATAGATAGATAGATAGATAGGCAGACAAGCAAACAGGTGGAGCAAGCAGCAGATATAGAACTCTTTACAGGAATGTGGGGGAGGAGGTATAATAAATGTGTGAGTTTATGTGTGTATCTATGTATATGCATGTATGTCCGTGTGTATGTATATATGTAAATTTATCGACTGAAAACGTGCAAAAGTGAATCAAAGTCCTAATGTTTCGTGCATGTGATTTTTCAGTTACGGATGTCTCGGTCCTCGAATCATTTCCGTCTTCCAAATCCACTCACAGGCTTTGGTCGTCTCGAGACTATAGTAAAAGACACTCGCTCAGGGTGCCACGAAGTGGGACTGAACTCGGAACCATGTGGTTCGGAAGTAGGCTTCTTACCACACACACACGTATGTATATATATATATATACAGGGTGTCCACAAAGTCTGGGTACACGGAGATTAACACATACTTTAAGAAATTATTATTTCTTATATTTAATTATTTATATTATATGATTTTATTTACTCCATGTACCCAGACTTTGTGGATACCCTGTATATATATGTATTTATATATATATATATATATATATATATATATATATATATATATATATATATATATATATATATATATATATATATATATATACACGCACACACACTCACACACGCTAACATTACATGATGCTCAATGCCTTCAATTCTATCCGTCTGCACCATTTGCAACACATTTTGCTGGTTGACGATATCATCCTCTTACCAAGAAGTTGTTTGTAGAAGCTAAGAGCAGTAAACTATAACGAATAAAGTACTGGATGTAGAGGTTTTGTAAGGATCAGACTTAAAGAATGGCTGTTATCAATCGAGCTTTTCATTGTTAAGCTAACGCCAATTTGAAAGACATCGTGTCAATAATTGAGAAGGCCAGCTATTGGATTTGACTGAAAAGGGATGATGAAAACTGGCTAGGTAAGTGATGTTTAAATGTGATGCTCCACAGTTTGAATTCTTCTCACGATCCCGAGATGAGGGACTTAAAATACCATCGTAAAAGACAAAAGATGATGCTTATGAACTCTAATCCACCTTGCACGGCCAATTTCGTGGTAGGGGATAAGTCGACTTTATCGACGTACGTGCTCAACTGGTACGCATTTAATCGACCCCGAAAGGCTGAAAGGCACAGTCACTATGGTACATACAATGAATCAAAAAGTACGGTACATCGGTGGTACGCTTATAGAACCGTGGTACACCTATAGAACCAAACATAGTACCTTTGCGATTTAATCACTGTGGTACGTCCACTGATTCAAACACGTAGTACCTTGGAGATTTAACTACTCTGGTATATCCACTAACCCAATCATAGTACCTTGGTGCGTTAAACGCTATAGTACCTTAATATACATCCACAAGTTCAAAAACGGTTAAACTGAGTTCATTGATCTCTATGCTGCGGCCATTGACTCGACAGAGGATGCCTTGGGAGTATTAATCACTCAGATACGGCCACTAACTCAGAGAGGTGTAATTTCGGTACATTAAGCAATAAGCTATTTGTTCTTACGTAAATAGGTGGTAACTGTTTAAAAATACGATAATATGAAACGTATTGAAGGAGGATTCTCTGCTACATCGAGCCGCCGGTTGAGCAGCTTATACATACATACAGGATGTGTGTGTGTGTGTGTGTGTGTGTGTGTGTGTGTGTGTGTGTGTGTGTGTGTGCGCGCGAGCATAAATGCTTGCATTACAAACACATGAGTGTATAGACAAAAGGTAAAGAAGTGAGAGTCGATACTGTCGCTAGAATAACAAAGTATATTACATTTATAAAAATGAAAGTTCAAATTTAATATATAAGGTAATATATATCAGATTATATTATTACATGATACAAAATTATATAATATAATTTCATATATTATATTATTACATAATATGATAATATAATGTATTATACTATAGTATATTATTGTGTTGAGTCAAAAGTTTTGCAATATTTTGGTAACTTATTTGCTTTCTTCATCAAGTTACATCAAAAGCAGAGGCCATCATGTTGCACTGTCTGAAGCCACTTTTCTGCCAGTTCTTTGATCCCAAGCTGATGCCAGTTCTTGTCCTTCGGGGCAGTGAACACCTTCACTGAACCTTCTACCTCTCCTCTTGGTTGATGAGGCGTCCTGAGAAAAGGAAGTGAGCCATGGATCGGAACAAGTAATAATCCGAGGGATATATTTTTCCGCAGTCCGAACGTACATAAGCGATGGTTACGTAAGAGTCATCTTCAGGAAAATGTGGCTAAACATTGACGTTTATCAAATCCACTCACAACACCTTGCTCGGCTCCGGGTTATTATAGAACACTTGACAAAGGTGCCATGAAGTAGGACTGAACCCCCGAAGTCATGTGGTTGTGAAGCTATACCTGCACCTACACACACGCGCACGCATGATATATATATATATATATATATATATATATATATATATATATATATACGTATGTATGCATGCATGTTTGCATATATAGGTATCTTCATATATGTGTGTGTGTGTGTGTGTGTGTGTGTGTGTGTGTGTGTGTGTGTGTGTGTGTGTGTGTGTGTGTGTGTGTGTGTTGCCCCTGAAGAAGTAAATACTGTTATTCGGAGCTGATGAAGCGTGCGATTGTACTGCTGTCTATCATCTTATTATGCTTGTACGTCTTTATATGTATCCCCATATTTCTTAAGAGTTTTCACTAATCTTTATATCAATGCACCCACCCATTTGACTGTTTCGCTATATATATATATATATATATATATATATATATATGTATATTGTATGCTCGTTTTGTCTATTTGCATATAACTGCACCTTTTTCACCTCGGTTTTCGTCAGATGCTCTCCTGTCCTTTTAATCTCAGCACACCTGGTCGTCGGCTGCGTATGTGTGTGTGTGTGAGTGCGTGCAGTTACCCATATTTCAGGTGCCCCGTTCTGAGGTGGTTGTTTGATACATCCCACTCTCTGCATTCGTCTGGGGGCGCTCTGCTTGCACCTTTAGTGGACAATTGTAAATTGTATTTGTTGTAATCAGCCCCACCATATATGTGCATGCGTATATAATGTATATTCGAAAGTGTGTGTATGTACGTGTATTTGATGTATATGACGTATATATGTGTGCATGTACACGCGCGCGCATATATATATATAAATGTATGTATGTATGTGTGTGTGTGTGTGTGTGCGTATATATATATATATATATATATATATATGTATATATATATATATAGAAAGTATATAGTAATTTATACACAAAAGAGGCGACCCTTTGCAGGACGCCTTACATGCTAGTGAGGGCATAATTCTCCATATATATATATATATATATATATATATATATATATATATATATATATATATATATATATATATATATATATATATATATATATATATATATATATATATATACATATATATATACATATATACAAGCATTTGATAAACTAGTCTATAAAAGTGGAGACAACATGTTCTTTGTCTATCTCCTTAACTTCTTGGAGATTTTAGGTATAATCATACTAATGTGTCCATCTGTTCTAATTTAATTAAATTCTGTCTTTGTGCATCTGAGGATTGCTCTGCATTTTAAATTGATATAATGATTAAATTCTCCAATTAAATGGAGTTGCATGAACCGATCGTACTGCATTACCTCTGGATATCCTTGTTGCTTATTTTGATATATATATATATATATATATAAAAGCCTTTGCAAAAGGATACCTAATACAGTCACGAGAAATATTTTTTAAAAGGTATTAACTATTTAAAATAAATTATTTTGTGAACAGAATGTCACAAACCTTTGGGGACGAAAATTTCGTACACTGTGTATTTTCTGTGTAAGCGCTTTCGTTGTTCAATTTTTCAAATACTCGGAAACTTCTCCAAAGACTGGTGACATTGTCTTCTCTAAATAATATTTTTAAAGTTATTAATAAGTTCTTAAAATGTCTTTATATATATATTAAGGTCCCTGTTGATGTATATATTTACATTTATGTGCGTTGACTACAGCATTTTAACTCTTATTTCTAGCAATGTAGATGTTAGTGACAATTATAATTTTCTTTTTTGGTGAAACATTGCAAACTGCTTTTTATATTGATTTTATGTATCCATTTAGCGAATCGCTAAATCATCCATTAATCTGGATGACGAAAATATATATCCTAATAGAGGAGCGACTCTGAAAAAAAGCCAAAGTTCGAGTCAGTCATAACTAATGAGGCAACGGAAATTGCCGAAACTGACGTTTTTTTTAGGAATTCTTGATCGGCATTTTTCGGACGTTTTTTTAGATCTTTAAGATTACTGCATAAAACTTGGCAAGAAATTCCGCAAGAGAATATTCGTCATCTGATCAGTAACAACCCTAATAGGGTCCTTACATTGAAAAATGCAAAGGGCATGTCTACTAAGTATTAAATATTCACATTATAACAATTAGTATAATTTCAGATTTGAATAAATTTTAATGATTATAAGAGTGTCTATTTACTTCTGTCATGTCTGTGTATATTATACTGTATTATAGTACACTTATACTTCGTCGGCAGACGTCGCGGTAGGTCGGTAGATAGAGTATAGTGTATTATGTTGTCCAATGTCTATGGTGAAATATGTGTGGGTGTGTTTGAGCGCGCAAAAGTCTGTGTGTAGATACACCCGTCTGTGAGTAGCTATGCAATCAGCACTGTGCCGATATACGAAGCTATAATAATTTCTAATTCTATGTGAGTCTGTGTCTGCTCTAATTCATATTTGCGGATTTTATTAATTTTCATCTCTTCACAGTTATCATGTCGGTATTTTCTCAACCGAAATTCGTATTTCTTCCTCCACTGCATCCACTCATTGTCTCTGTCATTTGCAGTATATAAATTGAGGTCAATCATATGCCAAAGATGGCTGCTTGTTGTATCATCGCTTTGTATGAGTTACAAGATGGCTACGGCAAGAGACATAGGTACTGACGTGGACCCTTGGGATTCCATCCTCATGTGTCTGAAAAGAGGTAAAATTTATTCAAATTTCTAAAACGATAAACAGAAGTTGTAGAGTGAGAATGGAGCTACACAAAATAAAGAAAGAAAAGAAAAAAGACTGCGAGAAAAATATACTTCACCATTATTCAAATAGCATCGGAAAATATTAAAATGAAATGCCCCACCACCATCACCGCCCAAAAAGAAAAAGGAAGGAATTTACCTAACAGCCTAGTACAGGGGTAGGCAAACTGGAGTAAATTTCCCCCAATGGGGTAAAAACTTATGATATGTTTATGAGTGCAGTACCCAAACCACTTGATCACACTAAACAACTACCTGCATAGAAAAATCTTAACGTTTACAGGAAGTGTTAGGGAGAAGACAAATCACATTACTAAACTTAAGATATAGATGAGTCATAACAGGTAAGTTGCAAATATACGAAATGGTAAATGAACACTGTGAAGAGGATAAATGTAACTTTATTCATTTCTGGAGTGAAACTCCAGGTGAATATAGAAGAAGGGTGGAGGAATGGTACAATATGCTGAAAACATTGAATAGAAGCAAGAGAAAGAAGACATCCAGTTGAAGAACAATAAAAAATTGCAATAGTTTGGCAGCGAAATCATTAATAAATTAGATTGTCAGCTAAATTCATTTCTTTCCAATGTTATCTGAATAAATACGACAAATGTTTTTATCACAGTGTTTTATAATTGTTGTTTTCTTTAGCACTGTTCCAGTGGTGCCTCGTAGATAAAATTAGTTGGGGTGCTGCTTCAGAAAGACAATCTCAAACCATTGGACTAATGCATGTGGAACGTTGTTGAGAGAGGTCAATGAACACGCCCATAACACCAAAGAATCTTTGAAAGCTGCCATAGTCAGAGTAATGTCCAAAATGAACTATGTCCATTTGTTTCTCTCGTTGTTTGCGTGTGGAACTCATTTGCTTTCGTATTTCATATTGTTTACTGTTGGTGACGTCCTGTACCCTGACCGTTGACTGAACACTATTCAATTATTTTTCTCCGTGTTTTTCTCCTTGTCTCCGTATTCTTTCTGTTGAAGAGCGTAGCTCGAAACGTCAAAGACTTTCCGTATTCCCGAGCGTCATACTAATATATACTTTTGTTATTTACACCACCTGTCCTCGTCTGTTGTTATTATTTGTATATTCTCCCATATATATATATATATATATATATATATATATATATAAATATATATATATATATATATATATATATATATATATATACTCTTTTACTTGTTTCAATCATTAGACTGCAGCCATGCCGGAGAACCGCCTTTAGTAAAGCAAATCGACCCCAGGACTTATTCTTTGTAAGCCTAGTACTCATTCTATCGGTCTCTTTTGCCGAACCGCTAAGTTACGAGGACGCAAACACACCAGCACCGGTTGTCAACCGATGTTGGGGGGGGGGGGACAAACACAGACACAAACATACACACACACACATACATATATATATATATATATACATATATACGACGGGCTTCTTTCAGTTTCCGTCTACCAAATCCACTCACAAGGCTTTGGTCGGCCCGAGGCTATAGTAGAAGACACTTGCCCAAGGTGTCACGCAGTGGAAATGAACCCGGAACCATGTGGTTGGTAAGCAAGCTTACTTACCACACAGCCACTCCTGCGCCTGTAAAAACGAATGGATATATATATATATATATATATATATATATATATATATATATATATATATATATATATATATATATATATATATATATATATATATATATATATATATATATATATATATATATATATATATATATATATATATATATATATATATATATATATATATATATATATATATATATATATATATATATATATATATATATATATATATATATATATATATATATATATATATATATATATATATATATATATATATATATATATATATATATATATTATTATAAAATCTGGTAATTAATCATATATTAATTAATATCGATTAATTATCAGGAGGCCAGATATTAATTAATATATGATTAATTACCAGATTTTAAAATAATATTTTACCCATTACCCATTTTCTCATACTGAATATATACGACGCAATAAATATATTCTGCAGATATATTCCTGGAATTAGCGCGCCAAAACGAAGACTTTTGAATTTTACCATTAGGCTGTAATTAGCAGAACCATATACACGCGCACCCATGGCGGTGGGCAACTCTGTATACGATTCTGATGATTGCGGTTACATTACAAATCAGGCTGAAGAGGAATGGACAATCGGTAAGATTGTTAAATCCGAAACCGGTACCTGTTTAAGAATGCTTTTTTATGTGATTTTAAATGTGTTGCCCGCTCACGTTTTGGTATGCTGCTATATTTCATGTTGAGAACAATTTAGGTCTTAATAGACACAAGATGTGATCTATTTCTAGCACATTAATTGTCCACGTTGGTGGTCAACGTTATCTTTTAAATATATATGTATATATATATATATATATATATATATATATATATATATATATATATATATATATATGTTCATACTGTATGTGAAATACTATATATGTACGTAGAAATTTCTGCGAATTCATGGATGCATAAATGCTGTGTGGCTTTTGTGTGGGTGATTTTTATGTATGTATGTATGTGTGCGTTTGTGTGCTTGCGTGTGTGTGTGATGCACGTTTGACAAGATAAGTGCCTACGTGTAAAGCGTAATGTGAGTCACTTCCTTAAGAACGATTGAAATTGTTGTTGCAGATCAGGGTATTGGGTACCACAACAATATCACAATAGTCGTACCACAAGAAAACAGTGCATGACCACAACATTCCCATAAAACTAAACAATGGCAGCAGCAAAATTAGCAGCAACAACAACAACACTCACATGAATTAAAAAAAAAAATAAGCAAAAAAAGAATTAAAAAAAACACAAACAAAAGAGAAAAACGTATGACAAAATCAACAAAAGAACGAGAAGGAAATGAACATTAGCCAGAGTTTGGTTAGCTCGTTAACACTATACTTTTCGGATCTTTACATTCTGAGTTCAAATCTCGTTGAGGTCATCTTTGCCTTTATTCTTTATTTTATTTTATCGTTTATTCGTTACTTATTTCAGTCATTGGACTGCAGCCATACTACGGAACAACCTTGAAGGGCTTTAGTCGAACATTCCGTACTATATACATATATATATATTTTTTTTTTCATTTTGACAGCGGCCATGCTGGAGCACCAACTTCAGTCGAACAAATCGTCACCAGGACTTATTCTTTGTAAGCCTTAAACCCTGAACTTATTCTATCGGTCTCTTTTGCCGAACCGCTAAGTGTCTTCTACTATAGCCTCGGGCCGACCAAAGCCATGTGAGTGGATTTGGTAGACGGAAACTGAAAGAAGCCCGTCGTATATATGTATATATATATATATATATATATATATATATATATATATATATATATATATATATATATATATATGTATGTATGTATGTGTGTGTGTGTGTGTGTGTGTGTGTGTGTGTGTGTGTGTGTCTGTGTTTGTCTCCATAGCATTGCTTGACAATCGATGCTGGTGTGTTTATGTTCCCGTAACTTAGCGGTTCGGTAAAATAGACCGACAGAATAAGTACCAGGCTTACGAAGAATAAGTCCCAGGGTCGATTTGCTCGACTAAAGGCGGTGCTCCAGCATGGCCGCAGTCAAATGACTGAAACAAGTAAAAGAGTAAAAGAGTATATATATATATATATATGTGTGTGTGTGTGTGTGTGTGTGTGTGTGTGTGCGTGTGAGTGTATGTATGTATATGTATGTATGTATGTACGTATGTTTGTACGTGGTGTGTGTGCGTGTGCATGTACTTGTGTCTCTGTTTCTCCCCCACCATTTCTTGATGGCCGGTGTTGGTGCGTTTACCTTCTCATAAGTTAGCGGTTCGGCAAAATAGACCGAACGAGGCTTTAAAAGAAAAAAAAATAAGAAAGTAAGTACTGGGGTTAATTCATTCGACTAAAATTCCGTGGTCTAATGACCGAAACAATTAAAAGAAACAATGAAAAGATCAAAGACACATACATCCGTATACCCATATAACATGTATATATATATATACATACATATAGATATGTATGTGTGTATGTGTGTGTGTGAGTGACTCTGTGTGTGTAGAGAGAATAAGAGTGGGCGGGGAGAGAGAGAGAGAGAGAGAGAGAGAGAGAGAGAGAGAGAGAGAGAGAGAGAGAGAGAGAGAGACGGATGAAGGTTGAGCTGCACCTAAACATCAAAGGGAAAACATCGTTTTAATATGAGTGCAATTTCTGCAACTCCTTCATCTTCCACCAACACTATTCGCAATAAAGAAAAAAAAACCCACCCCACACAATATCTCACGCCCACACACATTCACCGTATGCTCGTTTCAACACGTAAGGCATCTGCACTCCTACCACCACCACCACCACCACCATCAACGCTACCACCAGCAGCAACACCTTCGCTGGTAAATGTTTAAATTGCGCTTCCGCTTCTCATTTTCCTGTTTGCCTGTCTGTCTGTCTGTCTCTGTCTGTCTGTCTCTGTCTGTCTCTGTCTGTCTCTGTCTCTCTCTCTCTCTTTCTCCTCTCTGCTTCTCTCTCTCTCCCTCTCTCTCTCTGTATCTATCTATCTATCTATCTATCTATCTATCTATCTATCTATCTATCTATCTATCTATCTCTGTAAATAGATAAATAGATAGATAGATAGACAGATAGATAGATGTGACTGTGTGGTAAGAAGCTTGCGGCGAGCTGGCAGAAACGTTAGCACGCCGGGCGAAATGCTTAGCGGTATTTCGTCTGCCGTTATGTTCTGAGTTCAAATTCCGCCGAGGTCGACTTTGCCTTTCATCCTTTCGGGGTTGATTAAATAAGTACCAGTTGCGCACTGGGGTCGATATAATCGACTTAATCCGTTTGTCTGTCCTTGTTTGTCCGCTCTGTCTGTAGCCCCTTGTGAGCAGTAAAAAAATAAGAAGCTTGCTTCCCAATCACATGGTTCCGGGTTCAAGTCCCACTGCATAGCACCTTGGGCAAGTGTCTTCTGCTATAGTCTCGCGCCGATCAAGGCCTTGTGAGTAGATTTGGCAGGCGGGAATTGAAAGAAGACCGTCGCATATATATATATATATGTGTGTGTGTGTGTGTGTGTGTGTGTGTGTGTGTGTGTGTGTGTGTGTGTGTGTGTGTACGACCTGAGACTATAGCAGAAGACACTTGCACAAGGTGCCACGCACTGGGACTGAACTCGGGACCTTGTGGTTGGTAAGCAAGCTTCTTATATCTACATATGTCTGTGTAGTGTGTGTGTGTCTGTGTGTCCCCCCCACCACCACCACCGCTTGACAACCGGCGCTGGTGTGTTTGCGTTCCCGTAACTTAGCGGTTCGACATGAAGAGCCCGATAGAATAAATACTAGACTTTAAAAAACATAAGCCCTGGAGTCGATTCGTTCGACTTAAAACCCTTGAATGCGGTGCCCCAGCATGACCGCAACGAAATGACTGAAACAAGTAAAAAAATCGATAGATAGATAGATAGATAGATAGATAGATAGATACGTCTTTCTATCCCTTTCTCTCTCTCACTCTTTCTTTCTTTCTTTCTTTCTATTTTCCTTCTTCCCTTCCTACCTCCGTTCTTTCCTTCCTCTTCCTTCTATACCCCCCCATCTCCACCACCGCCGCCACTGCAGGTTTATGAAAATATTTACAAGCTAGCGAAAAGACGCCTCATTGTATTCTTATACACTCCCAATCCCTCCTCCTACGATCTTGCACGTCAATCACGTCCTATTCAAACCTCCTACTCCCTTCACAACTCACCACGTCGGCTCACCCATTCGATTTCTTTTCGATCCTCACTTCAGTGTGTTTGTTTCGGTGTAGATGTATGTGCCTATGTGTACATACATTGAAAAAGACATATATGTATATATATATATATATATATATATATATATATATATATATATATATATATATATATATATATATTATGCGTGTGAATATGATATACTTGCTTACAGGGATAGATAAAAGCATATACAGGGTGAGCCAAAAGTAGCTATACACTTTGAAATATTTTTCATTTTATTACTTTTACACTCATTTATTAAAATTACATTTATGAAACACAGTTTAATCTCGTAAATGGTCGAAATGTCCTTCTTCAACATGGGAACATTCCTCTAGCCTCCCAGAACACTGTAACACGCAGCACATTATTCACGGTACCTGTAAAAAACAAATAAGTTAATTTTAAAAGTGTTTACCTACTTTTGGCCCACCCGTATACACGCAGACCAGCCAACTTACCTGCCTACATACATAATACATATAACTGAACAATGACATACATATGCATATATGTGCGGAGGCGTGTAGACGCACATGAATGAGCCTACATTCACAAGCACAGACATACATTTAAACGTACATACACTCTCACACGCACCCACACGGCTACGTATGGGTGTGTGGGGGTGAGTGCATGCATTCTAGTACGTGGGATAGTGTCAACGACCTTTGCAAGTGTTATTCCGCTACCCCAGAATAGCTGAAGGTAAAAGAAAAAATGAAATAGAGCAAGTATGATAAATGGTCAAGAGAGAATATGGAGGAGTATGGTTCGAATATCGGCCGCAGCGAACTCAACCGAAGTTATATACAGTCACAAGCGCGCGCGCAGACACACACATACGCACACACGTAGACACCCACACCCTCACACACACACAGATACACGCGCACACACTCACTCACGCACACATATACGTTGTGCGTTTCAATGTAGATGGTAATATGAACAAAATAAAAGAGAACTCAATACTTTTAAAAGTGTTAATATCTAATATGTAGCGTTATGGCTTCAGCCTACTGCAATCCGTTAGAGAGCGCCATCTCATTTTCCATGGATATTCCTCAGATGAACTGGCTAGTAGGAGGTATATGTCCCTCAGTCTAAATTTATCAGTCGAAGGTCGATATATTGTTGATATCTGGATTGCTTTCTTCGAGCATAATTGCCAGTTTTTCGGATATTTACATTTTTTTTCAGATTGCTCCGATAATTTCATTGAGGTCTAGCAAATATGAACTTGTTTTTATGACGATAACGTGAAATTAGTTCTGATTTTCTGTTTAATGCAACAATAAAATACTTCTTTGCATTGTAGACGCTATAGAAACTTGGACCGGTGGTATAGTTGTTACCAAACAGTATAGAGCAGAGAACTTTAAAGTGTCACTATTGTAACACTTTATAGAGGGCTGTGTGGTAAGTAGCTTGCTTACCAACCACATGGTTCTGGGTTCAGTCCTACTGCATGGCACCTTGGGCAAGTGTCTTCTACTATAGCCTCGGGCCGACCAAAGCCTTGTGAGTGGATTTGGTAGACGGAAACTGGAAGAAGCCCGTCGTATATATGTGTATATATATATATATATATATATATATATATATATATATATATATATATATATATATATATATATATATATATATATATATATATGTGTGTGTGTGTGTGTGTGTGTGTGTGTGTGTGTGTGTATGTTTGTGTGTTTGTGTTTGTCCCCCAACATCGCTTGACAACCGATGATGGTGTGTTTACGTCCCCGTAACAAGCGATTCGGCAAAAATGACCGATAGAATAAGTACTAGGTTTGCAAACAATAAGTCCTGGGGTCGATTTCTTCGACTAAAGGCGGTGCTCCAGCATGGCCACAGTCAAATGACTGAAACATGTAAAAGAGTAAATGAATAATACAACACAAGTTAAAAAAATTTAATTTATGAGATCTGTGAGAGAAGGGAAGTAATTTTAAAGTAGCGTCATACTAATGAAAAATCTGGGGAGTTTATAAAACTATTGAAAAGTCTGGAGAGGTTGGAAGGAGTGTCCTAAGTATGGTGGGGATCTGGTAAAAGAAGATTAATTAGGTGATGCACAGAGAAAGGCAAAAGAGGAATGCGACAGGTGTGTGGTGCACGTGTTCGAGTCTAAAGTGTTTTCTGAGAAGGAAAAGAAAGACAAATGAACAAGAGAAGCGAAAATGAGACAAACGGCGCGAATTCTGGGAGAGAAGGAAAAGAAGAAAGAAATAAAAGAATAATTGGAAAAAAGTTTAGAAAATAATTATTATTGCACTGTTAAAAACACCCACACAACAAATACAGAACACATTTACATACGCACGCATGCGCACACGTACATGACGTATTCCATAGATTCCGACTGTGAAATCTCCCTCATAAGGCTTTTGATTGACCGAAGAACGTTTTCGTAGAAAACACTTGCCTAAGATAGCACTCACTAGGATCGTGAGATTGCGATCCGAACTGAAGCGGCACATACATACATAAATACATGCATACATGCATACATACATACATACATACATACATACATACATACGTACATACGTACGTGCATGCATACATACATACATACATACGTACGTTCGAGCATACATACATACATACATACATACATACATACATAAAAGAAGAATCTGGATAAACCGGGATTTTCAGAAAGAGAAATCAACCGGCTAATTCGGACATTACAAGTGCAATCTGTGAGTGGAACAGTAAAAATATGCAAGACTTTTCTCAAGTTCCAAATGTGAATTTGTCTGTTAACTACATGCCAAAGATGGAGCCTTATATTTTTGTTGGAAACCGGCTCCTTCCTCAGTAGAAGATATATAATAATTAAAAAATAGAGGACACATCGATACATACATACATACATACATACATGTATACGTACATCTGGGACTATAAAAATTTGCGAGACTTTCTTATGGTTTAAAGGATCTACAAAACAAGGTACTTCCCTTCACACCCTTGCTACCAAGTAAGGTAGCCGGTCAAAAGTAAATCTAAATTAAAAAAAGAAAAAGAAACACGCGCGCGCACACACACACACACACACACACACACACACACACACACACACACACACACACTTCCTTTATTTGCAGAATCTGCAAATTATGCAGATAAGAAGTGGGGAAACTTGAGGGTTTTGGTATAAGTAAATACAGTACAGATCTACTGAAGCCCCTGGGACCTGGGAAATCTCAGGTTATCAAAAATGCCGGTGTATTGGAACCTACTCTTACAAAAACAACGATATTATGTGTTTTGTTTTTCTAATGAGATTATCAAATATATAGGCGCAGGCGTGACTGTGTAGTAAGAAACTTGCTTTTGAATCACATGGTTCCGGGTTCAATCCCATTGCGTAGTACCTTGGGCAAATGTCTTCTGCTATAGCCTCGGGCCGACTAAAACCTTGTAAATCTTCTTTTAGGTCACAATGGGCCCCCCTTCCCGGCCAGACCGGAAATCAAAACCACGACTTAATTGTCGACAATCCAGTTCGTTAACCATCAGGCCACGACCCTTCAGAATTTGTAGAAGTAGTCTCATGTTTTTCCAACAGTACCACCTTCGAATAAATAGATATTAGATTAAAAAACAAATATAATAAATAACGGAATATCATCTACTTATGATTTAATAATAACTAAATGGGAGCAACTTGATGTATTTTAGCCAAGATATTTTAATTAGTTAGAATTAATTACACACGTAGTAAGAAAAAATCATTATTTCAGTGAGTAATTCTCAACAAAGGTATGGGAGAAAGCGGCATAATTTAAATTAATTAAAATTAAATACAGAATGCAGTGGTGGTGGTGGTGGTGGTAGTAGTTGTAGTGTTGGTAGTGGTGGCGGCAGTGGTAGCGGTGGTGGTGGTGGTGGTGGTGATAATAGACGTGGTGGTGGTGGTGGTAGTGGTATGTTTGCAGTGATTGTGGTAGGGGGTCGTGATTGGGGTGGGGGTGGGTGGAGAGGAGGATTTGGTGGTGCTGGTTGTTGTTACTGTGGTGATGGTTGAGTGAGTTTGATGCTTGGAAGTACAGAGAGCCCCTACTCAGTCGCTTGACATATCATGAAATACCAACTAAATCGCATCCTGCTCTCCTAAATGAACACAGACCCATTGGACATTGACATTAAAAGCGGACTGGATGATCGTAATTGGAATGCCCTTGATTATAATGTCCAAATGCGGCGACTGTCTTTACGTTCTGAGTTCAAATTCCGCCGAGGTCGACTTTGTCCTTTCGTCCTTTTGGCGGTTGATAAATTAAGTAGCAGTTACACACTGGGGTCGACCTAATCGACTGGTCCCCTCCCCCAAAATTTCGGGCCTTGTGCCTAGAGTAGTAAAGAATATTCAAAGGCCGCGAGTTGGAAGAACCGTTAGCACGCCGAGCGAAATGCTTAGTGGTATTCCGTCTGTCTTTACATTCTGAGTTCAAAATTCCGTGGGAGTAAACTACACACACACACACACAGAGCCATTCATGTATGTTTGTATGTATGTATATATATTCTTTTATACGTTTCAACCATGCAGTTGCGGTCATGTTGGAGCAACACTCACTTTGTATCGTTTCCAGAGCCCTCTTCTATGGTTGGTTTCTTCTGGGTGATGCGATTTCATATCACTACCTTTGCATGTGTTTTTGGTTGTTGGCTCATTTGGTGTATGAAGAAGAGACATACATACATACATACAGGCATGTATGCATATATACATCCATACGTACACACAAATATACATTCATACATACATACATGCATACATATATACATGCATGCGTACATACATACATTCATGCATGAATGCATACATACATATATACATACATACATATACATACACACATGCATGCATGCTTGTATGCATGCATGCATCTATGTATGTATGCATGCATGTATGTATGTATGTATAATTACAGTTGCTTCTGATAGGACTCTATGCAGGAAATGCCTGACGATTCTCCCTCTACGATCCTCCTACGAAAAGTGAACAGTGAAAATGGATGGGTGGATGGATGGATGGATATTTAGTGGATCGAATGACCTCATATAGATTTCTTTGTCGGTTCAGTTTACGTTTATCTAAAAAGGAAAAGATAATCAAAGTGGTGGACAAAATGCTTTGCAATATATTTTATTATCTCCCTTTGCAACCTGTATTGAAACCTTTTGGTCGACTTCGCTTTATATCTTTCTGGATGTAATAAAGCACCGGTAATGCAATTAGTGATGTTTGATGAAATCAACTATACTTTTTTATTCTTCCTGCAAATATGTGACCTTGTGACCAAGTTTAGAAATTATTACTAAAACAACAACAATAGTTTAAGCTGCTTAATATTTTAACTTTGTTTATTTGTTTGTTTCTTTCTTTCCTTCTCTCTCTCTCTCTCTCTCTCTCTCTCTCTCTCTTCAGCTTGTGTTTGCAACTCAGAGTACCACTGGGAATGGAAAGTAGGACACTGACACCAAAACCCCGAATCGCCGCCACCATCACTACCGCCACGAAATAATTACAACAACAACAACAACAACAACAACAACACGAGCCGACAAGGAGCCTCTCCACCAATTGTTACCAACCAACCTTTTACCATAGCGACCCAGTTCAGTAGGTTTTGAAGAAAAAAAAATTTCCAATGAGTTGCTAACATTTGATACTTTTGTTGCGGAAATATTTTTCGTGTTTTGTTTGCTTGTAATACATATAGCTCCCTTAAAGCTAATTTTCATAATTTAAACAAAAACGAGTTAATGGAAGTAACTCTGAGTGACCCAGTAGATTGTATTTGAAGAACTTAGACAAATATAGTTATTTCAAATACCATACGACATAAATTCTTAATTTATTAAAATTATCTCCACCTCTAGAAGCTGCATCATAATTACCAAATGGTAATTAAGACCAGCCCCATATGAGAAGAGGAGATAATTTCAAGTATTCTTCAAAATTGATATTCCAGAATAAGACATGCTTATTGTCTGGAGAGAAAAGGATAGTCATTGGCACGTGTTTCTGTCCAAATAACCGTCATCAGCACGTCAATTGTCCAACCTTATTTTCGGTAGCCAAGAGACATACTTATACAAAATAGAGCAGAACACTTTCATGGCCTTCCGTTGCAGCCCCTTTATGACCATGGCTTACTCTGTAACATTTTCAAGAACATTTTTGCATTTTATTAAGTATTTCAAATGTAAAAGGTTTCGTCTTCATAGTCCTCGAGGGAAATTTGGTAAGGCAGAACAAGACGGCTGTTGGGTACCGGAAGGGGCTGTGCCTTCTAAAATGGGGCTGTGATGCTTTTTTCTTTTTTTTTTGAAAGGGAGGGCTGTGTCGGATCCCCTTCCCTAAAAGATACATTAGATGATA
>NC_142931.1:132544494-132549494 GCF_046866305.1 Octopus bimaculoides | reverse complement strand
ATATGTATATATAGGAACGTATATACGTATTCGTAGAATTTATCTATGATGTGGACGTTTCTACCTTGACGACACCCAGTGCGCACGTCTCAGTGAGTTAAATTCTATGAATAAATCTTGCATCCTTACATCGTGTGATGCCTTGCACATTTAATCAAAACATGGTCGTTGTTTTTTTTAACAAAAAGTACACACACGTGTTCATATACACACTATATGAGTGTGTATATGAACACGCGCAGGTGTTTATACGTTTGTGTGTGTGTATGTGTGCGTGTGTGTGTGTGTGTGTGTGCATATGTGTGCGTATGTGTGCGCGCGTGTGTGTATCATATTTATATAGAATCTGCCTACCTATCTATCTGTTTTACTATATATATATATATATATATATATATATATATATATCGTATTATACAAATTATGCGTAGATTATATGTTATACAAATAAATAGTGTATGTACAACGTAGCATACACACACATTCTATCATGTATATTCAGTCATGTACTAGTGAATCATCAGCCGTTTACTGACACACACTCACACACATACACACACACATATTTATATATATAT
The DNA here is from genome assembly GCF_046866305.1 of Octopus bimaculoides. NCBI lineage: Eukaryota > Metazoa > Mollusca > Cephalopoda > Octopoda > Octopodidae > Octopus > Octopus bimaculoides. The sequence goes on along the minus strand of NC_142931.1, from coordinate 132,548,916 downwards.
AATGTGCACACGTACATGGATACATGCATGCATACATACACATATAGACATATACATGCATATATACATTCATACGTAAATGCATGCGTACATACATAAGCATACTTAACCTGTGTTGCAACAACGAAGCAGCAATATACGAAGCCAAAGTTGACTCCACCACCTTAAACGGAATTGTTGACACAAAGAGCTACATAGGAAAGTTAGAAGGGAATTTTAAACAAAGGTACTCAATCACCACTGCTGCTTTCATCATATATAAGGATAATACCAACAGTATTGTTCTACGTTTGGTGTCTACAGGAAATAACATTGAATATCTCAAGTAGAAAATCCATGTGCAAAGCAGACCGGATATCTGTGACACACGTTATTAGTTGTGTACAGTGGGAAAGACCATAACATTGAATACTATTAATTCCTCAATTGAACGCTATTAGTCGTGTATGGTGGGTGGGGGAGTGGGTGGGAAATACCATAATACTAATACTTACAGTAGCTAAATATTCATTCGGCACTTTTCGGTAGATGCCACTATTATCATAAGTACTTATTAAAATTCTGGCATTCCACATACCACCGTGTTAGATATATGAAGCCAAATTAAAAGGAGCCGTCTCAAAATTTCCTTTTAAGATGAGTAAACCTTCGAAATTCGTTTACATTTTCGCAAAGCTACTTAACCCTGGCGGTAGAATTGCAAGCTTTATGCAATTTAGCAACTGCACCCTTCACAGCTGGCTCATATAGTAGAAGACACTTAACCAAGGTGCCGCGTTCCATTGACATATGGTTTGCAGCTTCATATAACTAGCTTTGGTGGTGTTGTAGGATGCTTATGATAGGAGTGGTATCTTGCCAAAAAAACTCCAAATGAGTATTTTTGCATATGATGAAGCATTAATAGTTTTCGATGTTGTGGTCTTTCCCACCGTACACAACTGACAGATATCTCCTTCTACTTGACATCTCAGTAAATATTATTATTGTAATTATATCATCCATATTATATTTAATCGAATCCAGGCGAAATAAAAAGTATGGGTTAGTTCATTGCATTGTAAATGCACATTACAGAAAATATCCGATAGTTACAAGGGATTTGAAATGAAAGGTTAAATGCCATGAATATGTTATTCATCTGGCGAACCTTTAAGTAATACTAATAACACATATATGCACAAACATACACGTATATACGAAAAATTCCTGGCTTTGGATAAAAGAAAATACATGAGGATTAGTTAATTATGATTTTCTTTTCTTCGGATAAAAGAAAATACATGAGGATTAGTTAATTATCATATTCCCCTCTCAGATTCACACACTTATTGCAGCGGTGCTTCAGTTATTCTAACCCCAGTAAATGAAAAAAAATTTTAAAAACTCTGAAGGTTGGGCCTCCAATCAAACCTTTGGTGATACTCTTAAAGCCAGTAACTTTTCAGCACCACTCGTATATACTCTTGGGACAAGTTAGGAAACGTTACAACTTATTACAACACATGCCGTCGAAAATTTAAAATCAGTGGCGTAATAGTTTGGTTTTAATTTTCACAACGACCGACGAAATTTTAGAAGTCTCTATCGAACTTTCGCTTGAGAAAATAATTGTGTTGCTTTATTTAAGCGTATTGAGAGATCCAGTTAATGTTTGACTGCTTTTATATAAAAGTATACAGAACTATGTCATCAAAGATGCTTTGCCCGAGCAGACACCGCAAGAGCTATTTTTAAAGAGCTTCTGATGATGATGGTGATGATGATGATTATGATGATGATGATGATGATGATGAAAAATTCTCTAGTCTTGAAAACCCTTCTGTATCTTCAGCAGGAATGTCAACATCACAAGTGCTTTGCATCTTAGCTTGTGCACTCCACTTGCGTGGGGGTAGCCTGATGAAGTCAACAACCGGTGAAACTTCGAAGTCACTATGAACCTTTTCTTTTTAAATAGGCATGGCTATGTGGTTAAGAAGCTCATTTTTCAGTCACATGATTTCGGGTTCATTCCCACTGCACGGCACCTTGGGCAAATGTCTTCTACTATAGCTCCAGGTGACCAATACCTTGTGAGTGAATTTGGTAGCCAAAACCTGTGTGGAAGTCCGTCGGTTAATATATATGTATGTGAATGTGTATGTATGTATGTATGTATGTATGTATGTATGTATGTATGTATGTATGTATGTGTACATGTGTCTTTGTGTTTGTCCCCCAACCGCTTGTGCTTTTACGTCCCCATAGCATAGCGGTTCGGCATAAGGGATCGATAGAATAAGTATTAGATTTTAAAAAAATAAGTACTGTGGTCGATTTGTTTGACTGAATCCCCAAGGCGGTGTCCCAGCATGACCGCAGTTCAATGACTGAAACAAGTAGAAGTTAGATATAGTATATGTACGTATGTTATGTGTGTTTGCGACCATGTGTTTCTAAGTATGTGAGTGAAGAGAGAGAGAGAGAGAGAGGAGAGAGAGAGAGAGAGAGAGAGAGGAGAGAGAGAGAGAGAGAGAAAGAGAGAGAGAGAGAAAGAGAGAGAGAGAGAGAGAAAGAGAGAGAGAAAGAGAGAGAGAGAGAAAGAGAGAGAGAAAGAGAGAGAGAGAGGAGAGAGATGAGAACGGAAGCGAGAGAACGAAGGTGATTATTGCGTGGGTGGGGGTTGACATAGTGATACGTGTGTATGTAACACATACAGTAACACATACACACTCTGTTTCTGTCACGCAAAGGCACAAGTCATATATATATATATATAAAAGAAAAATGATTATATGACGATGTATGGAGACATAAACGTCTGGAGGCAAAGGGATTTAGGGGGAAATAAAGCTTTAATTCAGTCAAGCGTTTCATGTGAAAACAACATGAAGTCCATTTGTCATAAGAAAGTGTCACATGGCCAACGGCCAGAGTAAGTTTTCAGACAAACATCAGAAAACCAGTTGTGAAAATAAGAATTTTTAAACAAGCAGACGATCGAGATGTTTTGATGAGAGGAGAGAGAGAGAGAGAAAGAAATAAAGGGATGAGAAAAGGAGGAAAGAAGGAAAGAAAGAAAAGAGAATGAATGAATGAATGAAAGAAAGGGAGAAAGAAAGTTTTGAGAGAAGAAAAGAAAGAGAAGTTAGAAAAGTGCAAACAGAATTTTGAGAAATACAAGTATTTAGTGGAGGAAGTCTTGAGGGATTAGTGGGAATATACTTAAATAAAATGAGATGAGAAGCTACAATGGAAGAACATAAACACTGAGAGAGAGGGGAGAGGGAGAGAAAGAGAGAGAGAGAAAGAGATGGGGAGAGAAAGAGTTGGAGAGAGAAAGAAATGGAGAGAGAAAGAAATGGAGAGAGAAAGAGAAGGCGAGAAAGACAATGAGAGGAGAGGAAGAGAAAAAGATGAGAGAGGAGAGTGAGGAAGAAAGAATGAGGAGAGAGAGAGAGAGAGAGAGAGAGAGAGAGTAGGAGAGTGAGAAAGAAAGAATGAGAGGAAGAAAGAGAGTGAGAATAAGGGTGGGAGGGAAAGAAAGGGAGAGAAAGAAAGTGAGGGGGAGGAAGAGAAAATGATAATGAGAGAGAGAGAGAAAAAGAAAGAAAGAAAGAAAGAAAGAGAGAGAGAGAGAGAGGGGGGGGGGGAGAGCAAACAAAAAGAGAACGTAATGTTGTTTACCTTAGGTCAGCCATAATTAAGTAACTTATGGATCGCCACCAAAATGGCGGTAGTTAAAATGTCGGATAGAATTATCTTACGATAATTGTTTCAGATCTTTTTGTTGTAAATTCACATCCCGCGAGAAACTACTTTGCACTTCTTCCTTGCGGGTTGCCGATAAAATAAGTGCCATCCAAATACTGGGGTCCTCTGTCTGTCCGCCTGTCTGTCCGCCTGTCTGTCCGCCTGTCTGTCCGCCTGTCTGTCCGCCTGTCTGTCCGCCTGTCTGTCCGCCTGTCTGTCCGCCTGTCTGTCCGCCTGTCTTTCCGCCTGTCTGTCCGCCTGTCTGTCCGCCTGTCTGTCCGCCTGTCTGTCCGCCTGTCTGTCCGCCTGTCTGTCTGTCTCTCTCTCTCTCTCTCTCTCTCTCTCAGAATTGATTGTGATGCGCTGAAGTTAGTTATACACCAAAAGTTCCCATTGCCTCCAACAGATAAAGTACTGTTAAAACAGGGATTTAGCAACCTTAAACCCTGTCGTCTGTCATGTAATTCTTAGACAAAATCAGTGTCATGGCCTTTGAATTGCGTGTGTAATCCATCCACTGGACTGAAACTAATCGTCTACAGAGTTTCACTCACAGTCGACCTCCTGAAACTCGAGCAAAAGATACTCTAAAGATATGGGAACCGAACCCTAGACCTCGTGATTGCCAAGCGAACTTCTGAACTGTTCATTTTACACCATTTATTTTTTATTTGTTATCTTTTACTT